>NC_069499.1:482109245-482409245 GCF_027579735.1 Bombina bombina
TTAACACATATTTAAATGTCAGGTTATGCATGAATTTGTTGTTTTTTTTAATTTAAACTCATTAAATCATTTTAGATAAATAAATCCGTATGCACATACTGATATTTTAAACCTCAAGTATACCCTAATCCAGAGAATAAAGTCAACTTGCAAAAATAATTTAAAAGAAGCGTTAAAATAACAGATTTACATTATTTAATTCATTATTCAGTCTATGAAAGAAAACTTGTAAAGATTAGATTAGCCTCTTGTAAATGCATTTGAAATTAATGAGTTTAATTTGCCAGAATCAAGTACTGAATTTAACTTCACACTCTGAAGCCTGTTTGTTAACTCTGTGTTATATCCAAAGGCACAAGTTTGTTTAAAAAAAAAAAAAATAAGGAACAAGAAAAAGCATAAAGCTTTGTTTGTTTTGTATAATCGTTTGCAGTATAATGCTATCAAATGCTATTGCCAAAATCAAACAGGAGTCGAATGAATGAATGAAGTTTGCCATAGAAACTAAGCTAACTGTAACCTACCTTATTTTGGACATTAGTAAATACTATACCATTACAAACTGTACTGGTGCTTTCCCACTATTTATGTTGTGCTTGCAGTATCATATAACTTCCTTGTTAAGCTAGAATTCTATTCTGCAATTATGGCAACTTCTTTTTTTCACTAATCTTCTTTCAAGTATTGAGTCTAAGGAAATAAAGTCATTAAATAGCTTATCGCAAAACTAGATTTCCTAAGAATATTTGTATATGTGCCAGCAACAATACGTATATTCAATTTAAGAGAAGTTATTGAGCTAAACCAAGTGCCTCTCTTGTCAGATTCCACCTCTAACTACAAAGTATCTCTTTTGGACCATCCCCGGCCTTAAATTAATTAGAGGCCTGCTCCCATGAGAGTTTATAATCTGTGAAATGACTGTAGGGTCTGAAAACTGGATTCCTTTGTAGATTGTAGTATGATTAATGATTATAATGCTGAATGTGTGCAACTTCTACCCAATTCACACAAGGGTGCATAGACGCAGAATAGTTTATCTAATTGTAGGGAAATAGTGCAGATTTTAGGGGCTGAGGGGTAAAAATATTAAAAGTTTATACAAAACAGAATTTACAATATAAATGTTGGAGGGAGTGTCTTAAGAGAATATGGAAGCTCTATGAAGTATAGATAAGCCAGTGTGGGAGAAGACTATGGAATACATTGTCATATTGACAGATATTGCTCATGTCTAAGAATTTACAGATTCAAGTTTAGATATAAAATGAGTATTGTGTAGAGCAGGGGTGTCAAACTTGCGGCCCGCGGGCCTCATGCGGCCCTCAACCTAATTTTGTGCGGCCCACACCACCTCCATGAAAAATATTAATTATAATATGCTTATTACTTAAAGAGCGAGTGCGCTTACTGTTAGGGATGCACATACATTAAAATATACGTTATTAAAAAGAAAAAGACAGATAAGTGCATAATGATTTCTTTAACACATGCAGTTCATTACTATGGTAGCACTGATTTCCCACATCATTTCTGTCCATTCCTTTCCATCATTTTCTCTTTAACTAAAATCACATACTTTATATATATTTCTATGTATTTATTTTATATTATGTACAACAGGTATGTCTATCACTATTATAAACAGTGGGTCGCACGTGGAGCGTGTGTCTCACCTTCTTAAAAGCATTAGAGCACATTTCCTCAAGCCAGAGTAAGTTAATTAGGAGTTACAGAACACAATCTTTTGAAATGTATACAGTTATAGCAAATGCCACTGCACTGTTTAGCAATGACAAGATATGTAGGTAGTGTGCGGCCCACGTAAGTTGTACATGTATGGAAAATGGCCCGCGACTAAAATGAGTTTGACACCCCTGGTGTAGAGGTTGGTCAGAATTATGAGATTTATTGTGTAGGATATGAGGAGCCAACAAAGTGACTAGAAGAGGGTTAAATGACAAGTAGGAGTGAAGTAGTGTTTTGCTAATAAATGACGCTAGAATCACAATTCTGAATTGAATGTCAAAGTATATTTGTGCTCTTTGGTAAAGCTGTGATTTTTGAATAGTCACAGAAAACTGAAATTATTATATAAATGCTATGAAAAACAGAATTTATGCTTACCTGATAAATTACTTTCTCCAACGGTCTGTCCGGTCCACGGCGTCATCCTTACTTGTGGGATATTCTCTTCCCCAACAGGAAATGGCAAAGAGCCCAGCAAAGCTGGTCATATGATCCCTCCTAGGCTCCGCCTACCCCAGTCATTCGACCGACGTACAGGAGGAAATATGCATAGGAGAAACCATATGATACCGTGGTGACTGTAGTTAGAGAAAATAATTCATCAGACCTGATTAAAAAAACCAGGGCGGGCCGTGGACTGGACACACCGTTGGAGAAAGTAATTTATCAGGTAAGCATAAATTCTGTTTTCTCCAACATAGGTGTGTCCGGTCCACGGCGTCATCCTTACTTGTGGGAACCAATACCAAAGCTTTAGGACACGGATGAAGGGAGGGAGCAAATCAGGTCACCTAAATGGAAGGCACCACGGCTTGCAAAACCTTTCTCCCAAAAATAGCCTCTGAAGAAGCAAAAGTATCAAATTTGTAAAATTTGGCAAAAGTGTGCAGTGAAGACCAAGTCGCTGCCTTACATATCTGGTCAACAGAAGCCTCGTTCTTGAAGGCCCATGTGGAAGCCACAGCCCTAGTGGAGTGAGCTGTGATTCTTTCAGGAGGCTGCCGTCCGGCAGTCTCATAAGCCAAACGGATAATGCTTTTAAGCCAAAAAGAAAGAGAGGTAGAAGTTGCTTTTTGACCTCTCCTTTTACCAGAATAAACAACAAACAAAGAAGAAGTTTGTCTGAAATCTTTAGTGGCCTCTAAATAGAATTTTAGAGCACGGACTACGTCCAAGTTGTGTAACAAACGTTCCTTCTTTGAAACTGGATTCGGGCACAAAGAAGGTACAACTATCTCCTGGTTAATATTCTTGTTGGAAACAACTTTCGGAAGAAAACCAGGCTTAGTACGCAAAACCACCTTATCTGCATGGAACACCAGATAGGGCGGAGAACACTGCAGTGCAGATAACTCAGAAACTCTTCTAGCAGAAGAAATTGCAACCAAAAACAAAACTTTCCAAGATAATAACTTAATATCTACGGAATGTAAGGGTTCAAACGGAACCCCTTGAAGAACTGAAAGAACTAGATTAAGACTCCAGGGAGGAGTCAAAGGTCTGTAAACAGGCTTGATTCTAACCAGAGCCTGAACAAACGCTTGAACATCTGGCACAGCTGCCAGCCTTTTGTGAAGTAAAACAGATAACGCAGAAATCTGTCCCTTCAGAGAACTTGCAGATAATCCCTTCTCCAAACCCTCTTGTAGAAAGGATAAAATCCTAGGAATTTTTATCTTGTTCCATGGGAATCCTTTAGATTCACACCAATAGATATATTTTTTCCATATCTTATGGTAAATTTTTCTAGTTATAGGCTTTCTAGCCTGAATCAGAGTATCTATTACAGAATCTGAAAACCCACGCTTTGATAAAATCAAGCGTTCAATCTCCAAGCAGTCAGTTGGAGAGAAACCAGATTCGGATGTTCGAATGGACCTTGAACAAGAAGGTCCTGTCTCAAAGGTAGCTTCCATGGTGGAGCCGATGACATATTCACCAGGTCTGCATACCAAGTCCTGCGTGGCCACGCAGGAGCTATCAAGATCACCGAAGCCCTCTCCTGGTTGATCCTGGCTACCAGCCTGGGAATGAGAGGAAACGGTGGGAAAAGATAAGCTAGGTTGAAGGTCCAAGGTGCTACTAGTGCATCTACTAGAGTCGCCTTGGGATCCCTGGATCTGGACCCGTAACAAGGAACCTTGAAGTTCTGACGAGACGCCATCAGATCCATGTCTGGAATGCCCCATAATTGAGTTATTTGGGCAAAGATTTCCGGGTGGAGTTCCCACTCCCCCGGATGGAATGTCTGACGACTCAGAAAATCCGCTTCCCAATTTTCCACCCCTGGGATGTGGATTGCAGACAAGTGGCAGGAGTGATCCTCCGCCCATTGAATTATCTTGGTCACTTCCTCCATCGCCAGGGAACTCCTTGTTCCCCCCTGATGGTTGATATATGCAACTGTCGTCATGTTGTCTGATTGAAACCTTATGAATTTGGCCTTTGCTAGATGAGGCCAAGCTTTGAGAGCATTGAATATCGCTCTCAGTTCCAGAATGTTTATCGGGAGAAGAGATTCTTCCCGAGACCATAGACCCTGAGCTTTCAGGGGTTCCCAGACCGCGCCCCAGCCCACCAGACTGGCGTCGGTCGTGACAATGACCCACTCTGGTCTGCGGAAGCTCATTCCCTGTGACAGGTTGTCCAGGATTAGCCACCAACGGAGTGAATCTCTGGTCCTTTGATCTACTTGAATCGTCAGAGACAAGTCTGTATAATCCCCATTCCACTGTCTGAGCATGCACAGTTGTAATGGTCTTAGATGAATTCGTGCAAAAGGAACTATGTCCATTGCTGCAACCATCAATCCTATTACTTCCATGCACTGCGCTATGGAAGGACGAAGAACAGAATGAAGAACTTGACAAGAGCTTAGAAGTTTTGATTTTCTGACCTCTGTCAGAAAAATTCTCATTTCTAAGGAGTCTATTATTGTTCCCAAGAAGGGAACTCTTGTTGACGGGGAAAGAGAGCTTTTTTCTATGTTTACTTTCCATCCGTGAGATCTGAGAAAGGCTAGGACGATGTCCGTATGAGCCTTTGCTTTTGACAGAGACGACGCTTGAATCAGGATGTCGTCCAAGTACGGTACTACTGCAATGCCCCTTGGTCTTAGAACCGCTAGAAGGGACCCTAGTACCTTTGTGAAAATTCTCGGAGCAGTGGCTAATCCGAAAGGAAGTGCCACAAACTGGTAATGCTTGTCCAGAAAAGCGAACCTTAGGAACTGATGATGTTCCTTGTGGATAGGAATATGGAGGTACGCATCCTTTAAATCCACCGTGGTCATAAATTGACCTTCCTGGATGGTAGGAAGGATCGTTCGAATGGTTTCCATTTTGAATGATGGAACCCTGAGAAATTTGTTTAGGATCTTGAGATCTAGAATTGGTCTGAACGTTCCCTCTTTTTTGGGAACTATGAACAGGTTGGAGTAAAATCCCATCCCTTGTTCTCTTATTGGAACTGGATGAATTACTCCCATCCTTAACAGGTCTTCTACACAATGTAAGAATGCCTGTCTTTTTATTTGGTTTGAAGATAATTGAGACCTGTGGAACCTTCCCCTTGGGGGTAGTTCCTTGAATTCCAGGAGATAACCTTGAGAAACTATTTCTAGTGCCCAAGGATCCTGAACATCTCTTGCCCAGGCCTGAGCAAAGAGAGAAAGTCTGCCCCCCACCAGATCCGGTCCCGGATCGGGGGCCATCCCTTCATGCTGTTTTGGTAGCAGTGGCAGGCTTCTTGGCCTGCTTACCCTTGTTCCAGCCTTGCATCGGTCTCCAGGCTGGTTTGGGTTGAGAAGTATTACCCTCTTGCTTAGAGGATGTAGAAGAAGAGGCTGGTCCGTTTCTGCGAAAGGGACGAAAATTAGGCTTATTTCTAGCCTTAAAAGACCTATCCTGAGGAAGGGCGTGGCCCTTTCCTCCGGTGATGTCTGAAATAATCTCTTTCAAATCAGGACCAAACAGTGTTTTGCCCTTGAAAGGGATGTTAAGCAATTTTGTCTTGGAAGACACATCCGCTGACCAAGACTTTAGCCAGAGCGCTCTGCGCGCCACGATAGCAAACCCTGAATTTTTCGCCGCTAATCTCGCTAATTGCAAAGCGGCATCTAGAATAAAAGAGTTAGCCAATTTAAGTGCATGAACTCTGTCCATAATCTCCTCATACGAAGATTCCTTATCGAGCGACTTTTCTAGTTCTTCGAACCAGAAACACGCTGCCGTAGTGACAGGAACAATGCATGAAATTGGTTGAAGAAGGTAACCTTGCTGAACAAACATTCTTTTAAGCAAACCCTCTAATTTTTTATCCATAGGATCTTTAAAAGCACAACTATCTTCTATGGGAATAGTAGTGCGTTTGTTTAGAGTAGAGACCGCCCCCTCGACCTTAGGGACTGTCTGCCATAAGTCCTTTCTGGGGTCGACTATAGGAAATAATTTCTTAAATATAGGGGGAGGCACAAAAGGTATGCCGGGCCTTTCCCATTCCTTGTTTACTATGTCCGCCACCCGCTAGGGTATAGGAAAAACATCGGGGGGCACCGGAACCTCTAGGAACTTGTCCATCTTACATAATTTCTCTGGAATGACCAAATTGTCACAATCATCCAGAGTAGATAATACCTCCTTAAGCAGTGCGCGGAGATGTTCTAATTTAAATTTAAATGTTACAACATCAGGTTCAGCTTGTTGAGAAATTTTCCCTGAATCTGAAATTTCTCCCTCAGACAAAACCTCCCTCCTGGCCCCTTCAGATTGGTGTGAGAGTATGTCAGAAGCGTTATCATCAGCGTCCTCTTGCTCTTCAGTGTTTAAAACAGAGCAATCGCGCTTTCTTTGATAAGTAGGCATTTTAGATAAAATATTTGCAATAGAATTATCCATAACAGCCGTTAATTGTTGCATAGTAATAAGTATTGGCGCACTAGATGTACTAGGGGCCTCTTGTGTGGGCAAAACTGGTGTAGACACAGAAGGGGGTGATGTAGTACCATGCTTACTCCCCTCATCTGAAGAATCATCTTGGGCACTATTATTAACTGTGGCATCATTGTCCCTACTTTGTTTGGACACCATGTCACAATTATCACATATATTTAAATGGGGAGACACATTGGCTTTCATACATATAGAACATCGTTTATCTGATGGTTCAGACATGTTAAACAGGCTTAAACTTGTCAACAAAGCACAAAAAACGTTTTAAAATAAAACCGTTACTGTCACTTTAAATTTTAAACAGAACACACTTTATTACTGAATATGTGAAAAAGTATGAAGCAATTGTTCAAAATTCACCAAAATTTCACCACAGTGTCTTAAAGCCTTAAAAGTATTGCACACCAAATTTGAAAAGCTTTAACCCTTAAAATAACGGAACCGGAGCCGTTTTTACATTTAACCCCTATACAGTCCCAGGAATCTGCTTTGCTGAGACCCAACCAAGCCCAGAGGGGAATGCGATACCAAATGACGCCTTCTATAAGCTTTGTCAGTGGATCTTAGCTCCTCACACATGCATCTGCATGCCTTGCCTTCCAAAAACAACTGCGCATTAGTGGCGCGAAAATGAGGCTCTGCCTATGACTAGAGACGGCCCCCATCTGAAAAAGGTGTCCATACAGTGCCTGCCGTTTTTTAACAACAATCCCCAAGATTATAATAACTATAAATCGCTATAATCTGTCAAATATGCTTAGCAAGTAATCGTTTTAGCCCAGAAAAATGTCTACCAGTTTTTTAAGCCCTTATAAAGCCTTTATTCTTATACTTAATCTAAGAAAATGGCTTACCGGTCCCCATAGGGAAAATGACAGCCTTCCAGCATTATCAAGTCGTGTTAGAAATGTGGCCATCATACTTCAGGCAGAAAAGTCTGCCAACTGCTTCCCCCAACTGAAGTTACTTCATCTCAACAGTCCTGTGTGGAAACAGCAATCGATTTTAGTAACGTTTGCTAAAATCATCTTCCTCTCACAAACAGAAATCTTCTTCTCTTTTCTGTTTCAGAGTAAATAGTACATACCAGCACTATTTTAAAATAACAAACACTTGATTGAAGAATAAAAACTACATTTAAACACCAAAAAACTCTTAGCCATCTCCGTGGAGATGTTGCCTGTGCAACGGCAAAGAGAATGACTGGGGTAGGCGGAGCCTAGGAGGGATCATATGACCGGCTTTGCTGGGCTCTTTGCCATTTCCTGTTGGGTAAGAGAATATCCCACAAGTAAGGATGACGCCGTGGACCGGACACACCTATGTTGGAGAAAATCAGTTTATATTTGGGGTAGGGGAGCTGTACACATCTTTGGAGAAATGCATTCTGTGACCAGATTTTTCTCTTCTATATCTTTCTGTGGTTTTATATTATTACTATCCAAAATGTTTTTGAAGATACAATTATTTATGTGGCGATGCAAGACAAGATGAGTGAAAATTATTTGCACGGTAAGTTAGTCTTGTGTATATACAGGACCATGGATGAAGATCTGGTAGAGATATGTGCTAGTGGTAAGTATCTTGTCGCATTGCACAAACAATAGCTGTAGTATTATAGCTTCTCCGTACTGGAGTAAATCTGGAACCCCCAAAACCCCTTCATGCCTTGGTAAAAAACATAATTTATTTAAGAACTTACCTGATAAATTAATTTCTTTCATATTGGCAAGAGTCCATGAGCTAGTGACGTATGGGATATACAAAGTATCCTAAACCTCAAAATGCCTATAAATACACCCCTCACCACACCCACAAATCAGTTTAACGAACAGCCAAGAAGTGGGGTGAAAAAGAAAGGAGTAAAAAGCATAAACAAAGGAATTTGGAAATAATTGTGCTTTATACAAAAAAAATCATAACCACCATAAAAAGGGTGGGCCTAATGGACTCTTGCCAATATGAAAGAGATTAATTTATCAGGTAAGTTCTTACATAAATTATGTTTTCTTTCATGTAATTGGCAAGAGTCCATGAGCTAGTGACGTATGGGATAGCAATAGCCAAGATGTGGAACTCCACGCAAGGGTCACTAGAGAGGGAGGGACACAATAAAAACAGCCATTTTGCTGAAAAAAATTAATCCACAACCCAAATATAAGTTTATTCTCAGAAAATTAAAACTTAAATCATAAGCAGAAGAATCAATCTTGAAAGTTGGTACTCTTAAATATCAATTCAAAATCTTTAGATCCAGAACTGGTATGAATGAATTTTCTTTCTTTGGGACAATGAATAGATTTGAATAAAACCCCAGACCCTGTTCCTGAAACGGAACTTGCATGATTACCCCTGATAACTCCAGGTCTGAAACACACTTCAGGAAAGCCTGAGCCTTCACTGGGTTTGCTGGAATCCGTGAGAGAAAAAATCTTCTCACAGGCGGTCTTACTCTGAATGCTATTCTGTACCGCTGAGAGACAATACTCTGAATCCAATGATTTTGGACCGAATTGATCCAAACATCTTTGAAAAATTTTAATCTGCCCCCTACCAGCTGAGCTGGAATGAGGGCTGCACCTTCATGCGGACGTGGGGGCTGGCTTTGATCTCTTAAATGGCTTGAATTTATTCCAATTTGAGGATGGCTTCCAATTGGAAACAGATTCCTTTGGGGAAGGATTAGATTTCTGTTCCTTATTATGTCGAAAGGAACGAAAACGGTTAGAAGCTTTAGATTTACCCTTAGGTTTTTTTATCCTGAGGCAAAAAGACTCCCTTCCCCCAGTGTCAGTTTAAATTATTGAATCCAACTGAGAGCCAAATAATGTATTACCTTGGAAAGAAAGAGATAGCAATCTGGACATAGAAGTCATATCAGCATTCCAAGATTTAAGCCACAAAGCTCTTCTAGCTAAAATAGCTAAAGATATATCTAACATCAATTTTGATTATATCAAAAATGGCATCACAAATGAAATTATTAGCATGTTGAATCAACTTAAAAATGCTAGACAAATCATGATCCGATACTTGTTGCGCTAAAGATTCCAACCAAAAAGTTGAAGCAGCAGCAACATCAGCCAAAGAAATTGCAGGCCTAAGAAGATGACCTGAATATAAATAAGCCTTCCTTAGATAAGATTCAAGTTTCCTATCTAAAGGATCTTTAAAAGAAGTACTATCTTCCGTAGGAATAGTAGTACGTTTAGCAAGAGTAGAGATAGCCCCATCAACTTTGGGGATCTTTTCCCAAAACTCCAATCTAACTGCTGGCAAAGGAAACAATTTTTTAAACCTTGAAGAAGGAATAAAAGAAGTACCAAGCCTATTCCATTCTTTAGAAATCATATTAGAAATAGCATCAGGAACCGGAAAAACCTTTGGAATAACCACAGGAGGTTTATAAACAGAATTTAAACGTTTACTAGTTTTAATATCAAGAGGACTAGTTTCCTCCATATCTAAAGTAATCAACACTTCCTTTAATAAAGAATGAATATACTCCATTTTAAATAAATAAGAGGATTTGTCAGTGTCAATATCTGAGGCAGGATCTTCTGAATCAGACCCTCATCAGAGATGGATAAATCAGTATGTTGCCGGTCATTTGAAATTTCATCAACTCTATGAGAAGTTTTAAAAGACCTTTTATGTTGATTAGAAGGCGGAATGGCAGACAAAGCCTTCTGAATAGAATCAGAAATAAATTATTTTAAATTTACAGGTATATCTTGTGCATTAAATGTTGAGGGAACAACAACAGGTAATGAACTACTACTGATGGATACATTTTCTGCATGTAAAAGTTTATTATGACAACTATTACAAGCCACAGCTGGAGGTATAATCTCCACAAGTTTACAACAAATGCACTTAGCTTTGGTAGAACTGTTATCAGGCAGCAGGGATCCAACAGTGAATTCTGAGACAGGATCAGATTGAGACATCTTGCAAATGTAAGAAACAAAAATAACATATAAAGCAAAATTATCAATTTCCATATATGGCAGTTTCAGGAATGGGAAAAAATGCAAACAGAATAGCCCTCTGACATAGAAAAAGGCAGAGGCAAATAGGAATGGGGTCTTAAATAATTAAAATATTTGGCGCCAAGTATGACGCACAACAAACAGAAAAATATTTTCTGGCACCAAAAACGTCTGAAAATGACACACTCGCGTCACAGATGACGCAACCTTGTGAAGGACTCGGCATCAACTAAGACGCCGGAAATGCCGAATTTGCGTCAATGAACGTAACTTTGCGCCAAAAAATCTTGCGCCAAGTATGACGCAATGAACTTTGGCATTTTGCGCCCTCGCAAGCCTAATTCTGCCCGCGAATTTAAAAGACAGTCAATTTGAAAAAGAGACTATACCCCAGGTAAGAAATACATTTTCATAAAAAAAGCATTTCCCAGATATGAAACTGACAGTCTGCAAAAAGGAAATATATTGAAAACCTGAATCATGGCAAATTTAAGTACAATACATATATTTAGAACTTTATATAAATACAAAAAATGCCAAACCATAGCTGAGAGTGTCTTAAGTAATGAAAACATACTTACCAAAAGACACCCATCCACATACAGCAGATAGCCAAACCAGTACTGAAACGGTTATTAGTAGAGGTAATGCAATATGAGAGTATATCGTCAATCTGAAAAGGGAGGTAGGAGATGAATCTCTACGACCGATAACAGAGAACCTATGAAATAGATCCCTGTGAGGAAAACCATTGCATTCAATAGGTGATACTCCCTTCACATCCCTCTGACATACATTCACTGTACTCTGAGAGGAATCAGGCTTCAAAAATGCTGAGAAGCGAATATCAACGAAGAAATCTTATCATAAACTTACTTCACCACCTCCATAGGAGGCAAAGTTTGTAAAACTGAATTGTGGGTGTGGCGAGGGGTGTATTTATAGGCATTTTGAGGTTTGGGAAACTTTGCCCCTCCTGGTAGGATTGTATATCCCATACGTCACTAGCTCATGGACTCTTGCCAATATCATGAAAGAAACAATGTTTCCTTCCAAACCCGTCGCCTAGTGTTATTGCAAATAATTTGTTCAATCAGTATCTGAAGTTCAGAAAGATAATGCTGTGGCAAAGGGATAGTTATATTTTTTTAAGATTTACAAAATTAAGGGCAAAATATTTATTTTAATTATGTTATACAAACTAACCTATTGGATTGTTTACCTTGATTCTGTAGGCTTACATTGTCAGTTTCTGTAACTTACTTTAACACTGGAAAATGTAATTCAAACAAAATCTGAATTTTTAAAACTTAGTGATTGATAGAAGTGGTATGTTAATATATCCTTTCAAAAATACTTGGTTCCAGAGGTCCAGACAAGTAGTGCAGTTAGCACACAATATATTTGCAAGCTGCCTCACTATTTGGTATTTTGTTCCTAATATCTAAGTTTTAACACTTGTATTGAAATAAAGTAATTTGTTTGACTTATTTGATGGAGGCTTTCACAGAGAAGACACATTTTGAACTGAGTTGAAATAGAGTATAAGAACTCTCACACTGGATAATTTATGTGCCACAATCTTGCTGCTAAAAATGTAGAATGGAACACTGGAAATCCCTGTTCTACAAATGCTGCAACCTAAGGAAACAAAATATCAAAATGTATAATACATTATATATACACACTACAGTTCCCAAGGAATAGTAGCTTGCAGAATTTGGTGTATAACTATATGCCACTTATCAATATTCCTTGCACTCACACTATATTTTAAAGATATATATATATATATATATATATATATATATATATATATATATATATATACACACATACATACACACACATACATACACACACATACATACACACACATACATATACACACATACATACAGGTCTAAGTAAGGAGAGGTATGATGAATGAAAGTTAAGGGTACTGATCTAGTCTAATGCTTCAGAAGCAGATAATCAGCTAGATCAGGGGTCGGCAACCTTGACTCCCCTGGTGTTTTGGAACTACATTTTCCATGATCCTCAGACATTCTATAGGCTGGCTGAGAATCATGGGAAATGTAATTCCAAAACATCTGAGGAGCCAAGGTTGCTGACCCCTGAGCTAGACAGGACGTAGTATGTAATATTATGATTGATTTCGATATTGTTGATTTTTTATTAATTTATTAAAAAAATTAAAATGTGTGTGTGTGTTAATCATTATTTTTTACCAGTTAGAGGGGGAAAAATGTATTAGTTATAGAAAAATACCGTAGAAAAAGGGTATTAGGCCAGGTAATAATAAATATAGGAAAAATCCTAACTTGTATGAGACTAGTGTGAATTTACAGCTCTGCGGGTCTATATTAGCGCACACATACATATATACATATTACAATCCTTCCAACTTAGCCCCTACATTTGAGAGCATAGAAATTTCTACCTATCACAATAGCTCCAAGAAAATAAAGAGGTAAATATCTTAAAGGAACCCTCCTTAGCAATGAACTCTGTGACCTTCCCCAGAGAAACTAAACATTACTCAGATCCACACTGCAATAAAACTTAACTGTGCCAGATCCTCCACACCAAACAGCAATTAACTCTAACAGACCCACCACATTAAACCCCAACCTCAGTCTCATCCACAGCAACTAACCAAAACTATAAACGCCCCTACAAAATGAGTTAACCCTTACTTCGCCAGACCACTACTTATAATTAATCCCAGCTTCTAACATGTAAATAACCCTGACCTCCTGCACAACCGAGTTATGAGAGTTTGGGATTTTCAAATATATTTTTAATCTTTACGTTTTTCACCATTCTGTTTTAGTAAGTCTGAGCACTGGTTTTCTTAATTATACTTTAGTTTTTATTTTATGAACAAATTTCTATTTCATTTTTCTATCATTTTGTTTGTTTTATAGCTAATGGGACATAAAAGTGCTAAAATAAAATGTTCTAAAGAGTTTTTATTGCATTTTTGTTTCCATATAACTGTGTCTTCCCCCTACAGACCTTTGTAAATGTGATGTTAGAGTTTGCCGCTTCTCATGTAGAGCTGAGCACTACTACTACTGCTCTTCTATTCATAAGCTTTAGCCATGTATCATTTGCATTCCTACATAGTAACATAGCAGATGAGTTCAACCTGTACCGATCCTACCTGGTTTACATTAAAGAAATAGAACGGTCAAAATTGGAATGTGCATGAGTGCATTTCAATGTGAAATAGGAGCATTTCTTCATTATACTTCCATTAGCAAAAAAATGCTTCTAGTAAAACATATTACTGTTTTTCAGTGGCATACACACATATCCTGTGAGGGCTCATGTGCCAGTATTCAAGCCCTTTAATACAATTAAAAAGCTGATCTTATTTAACATAAGCAGTCATATCCCTAAATTCTGTTTGTAGCCAGAAATGTATGTAAGCCATTTTTTTTTATATATCTGAGGCAGGGGTCTCAAAGTACCGGCCCAGAACTGGTTACAATGTGGCCCACCACTGACACCCTATAACTGAGAGCTTTGGGCTGAATAATTTGTGTGTGGGTCTGTTTGTGTGTGGGTCTATATGTGTATGTGTGAGTCTATGTGTGTATGGGGGGTCTGTAAGTGTGTGTGGGGGTCTGTAAGTTTGTGTGTGGGTCTGTGTATGGGTCTGGTGTGCGTGTGTGTGTGGGTTGGTCTGTGTGTGTGTGTGGGTTGGTCTGTGTGTGTGTGGGTTGGTCTGTGTCTGTGGGTTGGTCTGTGTGTGTGGGTTGGTCTGTGTGTGGGGGGGTCTGTGTGTGTGGTTAGGTCTGTAAGTGTGTGTGTGTGTGTGTGTGGGTGTGAGTGGGGGTCTGTGTGTGGGGGGGTTATTTGGTAAAGGTGGGGTTACAACGAAAAATAAACTACCACGTGAGAAGCCACGCTTTGCTAATACTCTTAGCAAAGAGCAGGTTGCAGGTTCTTGTGAGTGCACATTACATTGCTCACTAAAGCTCAAAACATATAGCCTCTAGTTATTAATTTCACTGTTTATTTGTATAGTGCAGTAAAATACCACATAGCTGGCCAAATCCCGTACTTCTGGACTTTTTGCATCATCCAGTCCCAAACAGTAATTAAGTAAAAATATGTTTCTGACCTAAATATGTACTTTAGTGTTTGTCTGAGCAAGTGCAAGTGTGTCTGCATTTTTGTTTTATGTTTGTGTGGCTATGTATTCTTGTGCACGTCTGCTGCATAGATATTTGCATAAATGTTGGTATGCATGTGACTGCTCACGTGCACCATGGGTGTTTCTTTGTGACGGTGTGTTTGCATGTGTGTGTCTCTGGGTGTACTTGTGGGTTACTGACGGTGTGTTTGCATGTGTGTGTATGTTAGTATACTTGTGGGTTACTGACTGTGTGTTTGCAACTCTGCATGTGTGTGTCTCTAGGTGTACTTGTAGGTTACTGACGGTGTGTTTGCATGTGTGTGTCTGTGGGTTACTGAATGTGTGTGTGTGTGTGTGTGTGTATCTGTTGGTGTACTTGTTGGTTACTGATGGTAAGTTTGCATGTGTTTGTGTGTCTGTGGGTGTATTTATTGACTGTGTTTGCATGTGTGTGTCTGTGGGTTACTGATGGTATTTTTGCATGTGTGTGTCTGTGGTCGTACTTGTGGGTTACTGACTGTGTGTTTGCATGTGTGTGTCTGTAGGTGTACTTGTGGGTTACTGACTGTGTGTTTGCATGTGTGTGAATGTGGGTGTACTTGTGGGTTACAGACTGTGTGTCTGTGGGTGTACTTGTGGGTTACTGACTGTTTGCATGTGTGTGTCTGTGGGTAACTGACTGTGTGTTTGCATGTGTGTGTCTGTGGGTGTACTTGTGGGTTACAGACTGTGTGTCTGTGGGTGTACTTGCGGGTTACTGACTGTTTGCATGTGTGTGTCTGTGGGTTACTGACTGTGTGTTTGCATGTGTGTGTCTGTGGGTGTACTTGTGGGTTACAGACTGTGTGTCTGTGGGTGTACTTGTGGGTTACTGACGGTGTGTTTGCATGAGTGTGTGTGTGTGTGTGTGTGTCTGTGTGTGTACTTGTGGGCTATTGACTGTGTGTTTGCATGTGTGTGTGTCTGTGGGTTACTGACAGTGTGTTTGCATGTGTGTGTGTCTGTGGGTTACTGACAGTGTGTTTGCATGTGTGTGTCTGTGGGTGTACTTGTGGGTTACAGACTGTGTGCCTGTTTTTGTACTTGTGGGTTACAGACTGTGTGTCTGTGGGTGTACTTGTGGGTTACGGACGGTGTGTTTGCATGAGTGTGTTTGTGTGTGTACTTGTGGGTTATTGACTGTGTGTTTGCATGCGTGTGTCTGTGAGTTACTGACTGTGTGTTTGCATGCGTGTGTCTGCGGGTGTACTTGTGGGTTACTGACTGAGTGTTTGCATGTGTGTGACTGTGGGTGTACTTGTGGGTTACTGGCTGAGTGTTTGCATGTGTGTGACTGTGGGTGTACTTGTGGGTTACTGACTGTGTGTTTGCATGTATGTGACTGTGGGTGTACTTGTGGGTTACTGTCTGTGTGTTTGCATGTGTTTGACTGTGGGTGTACTTGTGAGTTACTGACTGTGTGTTTGCATGTATGTGACTGTGGGTGTACTTGTGAGTTACTGACTGTGTGTTTGCATGTATGTGACTGTGGGTGTACTTGTGAGTTACTGACTGTGTGTTTGCATGTATGTGACTGTGGGTGTACTTGTGAGTTACTGACTGTGTGTTTGCATGTGTGTGATTTACTGGTATTGAATAGTAGAGGAAAAAACATAATTTAGCTTACCTGATAAATGTATTTCTCTTGTAGTGTATCCAGTCCACGGATCATCCATTACTTATGGGATATTCTCCTTCCCAACAGGAAGTTGCAAGAGGATCACCCACAGCAGAGCTGCTATATAGCTCCTCCCCTGTCATATCCAGTCATTCGACCGAAAACAGACGCCTAGATTTAGAGTTCTGCGGCCAAAGGGGTGCGTTAGCTACGCGTGCTTTTTTCCCCCCGCACCTTTTAAATACTGCTGGTATTTAGAGTTCACAGAATGGCTGGGTTTTCAGTGCGTTAGGCTCCAAAAAGGGAGCGTAGAGCATAATTTAATGCCACTGCAACTCTAGATACCAGCCAATAGAATGCGAGCTCAATCTGATTGGCTGATCGGATCAGCCAATCGGATTGAACTTGATTCTGATTGGCTGATTCCATCAGCCAATCAGAATTTTCCTACCTTAATTCCGATTGGCTGATAGAATCCTATCAGCCAATCGGAATTCGAGGGATGCCATCTTGGACGACGTCCCTTAAAGGAACCATCATTCGTCAGTTGGACGTCGGAGGAAGAAGATTGATCCGCGCTGGAGGTCTTCACGATGGAGCCGTTCCTCATCGGATGAAGATAGAAGATGCCGCTTGGATCAAGATGCTTGCCGGTCTGGATCGCCTCTTCTTCCCGGATAGGATGAAGACTTTGGAGCCTCTTCTGGACCTCTTCAGCCGCAGGATTATGGATCGCCAGCCCCCGCTTGGGTTGGATGAAGATTTAGGAGCCAGGACCGATCGGTGGTGATACCTGGCGAGGTGAAGATAAGGTAGGAAGATCTTCAGGGGCTTAGTGTTAGGTTTATTTAAGGGGCGTTTGGGTTAGATTAGGGGTATGTGGGTGGTGGGTTGTAATGATGGGGGGGTATTGTATGTTTTTTTTTACAGGCAAAAGAGCTGAATTCTTTGGGGCATGCCCCGCAAATGGCCCTTTTCAGGGCTGGTAAGGTAAAATAGCTTTGAACTTTTGTAATTTAGAATAGAGTAGGGCATTTTTTTATTTTGGGGGGCTTTGTTATTTTATTAGGGGGCTTAGAGTAGGTGTAATTAGTTTAAAATTGTTGTAATATTTTTCTAATGTTAGTAAATATTTTTTTATTTTTTGTAACTTAGTTCTTTTTTATTTTTTGTACTTTTGTTAGTTTATTTAATTGTATTTATTTGTAGATATTGTATTTAATTAATTTATTGATAGTGTAGTGTTAGGTTTAATTGTAGATAATTGTAGGTATTTTATTTAATTAATTTATTGCTAGTGTAGTGTTAGGTTTAATTGTAACTTAGGTTAGGATTTATTTTACAGGTAATTTTTTAATTATTTTAACTATTTTAGCTATTAAATAGTTCTTAACTATTTAATAGCTATTGTACCTGGTTAAAATAAATACAAAGTTGCCTGTAAAATAAATATTAATCCTAAAATAGCTATAATATAATTATAATTTATATTGTAGCTATATTAGGATTTATTTTACAGGTAAGTATTTAGATTTAAATAGGAATAATTTATTTAATAAGACTTAATTTATTTCGTTAGATAAAAATTATATTTAACTTAGGGGGGTGTTAGTGTTAGGGTTAGAATTAGCTTAAGGGGTTAAACAATTTATTAGAGTAGCGGTGAGTTCCAATCGGCAGATTAGGGGTTAATACTTGAAGTTATCTGTCGGCGATGTTAGGGAGGGCAGATTAGGGGTTAATACTATTTATTATAGGGTTATTGAGGCGGGAGTGAGGCAGATTAGGGGTTAATAATTGTAGGTAGGTGGCGGCGACGTTGTGGGGGGCAGATTAGGGGTTAATAAATATAATATAGGGGTCGGCGGTGTTAGGCGCAGCAGATTAGGGGTACATAAGGATAACGTAGGTGGCGGCGCTTTGCGTTCGGCAGATTAGGGGTTAATTATTGTAGGTAGCTGGCGGCGACGTTGTGGGGGGCAGGTTAGGGGTTAATAAATATAATATAGGGGTCGGCGGTGTTAGGGGCAGCAGATTAGGGGTACATAAGTATAACGTAGGTGGCGGTCGGCAGATTAGGGGTTAAAAAAAATTAATCGAGTGGCGGCGATGTGGGGGGACCTCGGTTTAGGGGTACATAGGTAGTTTATGGGTGTTAGTGTACTTTAGAGCACAGTAGTTAAGAGCTTTATAAACCGGCGTTAGCCCAGAAAGCTCTTAACTACTGACTTTTTCTGCGGCTGGAGTTTTGTCGTTAGATTTCTAACGCTCACTTCAGCCACGACTCTAAATACCAGCGTTAGAAAGATCCCATTGAAAAGATAGGATACGCAAATGATGTAAGGGGATCTGCGGTATGGAAAAGTCGCGGCTGGAAAGTGAGCGTTAGACCCTTTAATGACTGGCTCCAAATACCAGAGGGCGGTAAAAACCAGCGTTAGGAGCCTCTAACGCTGGTTTTCACGGCTACCGCCCAACTCTAAATCTAGGCCAGAGAAAGGAGAAACCATAGGGTGCAGTGGTGACTGTAGTTTAATTAAAATTTAGACCTGCCTTAAAAGGACAGGGCGGGCCGTGGACTGGATACACTACAAGAGAAATAAATTTATCAGGTAAGCATAAATTATGTTTTCTCTTGTTAAGTGTATCCAGTCCACGGATCATCCATTACTTATGGGATACCAATACCAAAGCTAAAGTACACGGATGATGGGAGGGACAAGGCAGGATTAAGCAGAAGGAAACACTGCCTGAAGAACCTTTCTCCCAAAAACAGCCTCCGAAGAAGCAAAAGTATCAAATGGAAAAAGTGTGAAGCGAAGACCAAGTCGCGGCCTTGCAAATCTGTTCAACAGAGGCCTCATTTTTAAAGGCCCAGGTGGAAGCCACAGCTCTAGTAGAATGAGCTGTAATCCTTTCAGGGGGCTGCTGTCCAGCAGTCTCATAGGCTAGGCGTATTATGCTCCGAAGCCAAAAGGAAAGAGAGGTTGCCGAAGCTTTTTGACCTCTCCTCTGTCCAGAGTAAAAGACAAACAGGGTAGATGTTTGACGAAAATCTTTAGTAGCTTGTAAGTAAAACTTCAAGGCACGGACTACGTCCAGATTATGTAAAAGATGTTCCTTCTTTGAAGAAGGATTAGGACACAATGATGGAACAACAATATCTTGATTGAAATTCTTGTTAGAAACCACCCCAGGTTTGGTACGCAGGACTACCTTATCTGCATGAAAAATCAGATAAGGAGAATCACATTGTAAGGCAGATAGCTCAGAGACTCTCCGAGCCGAGGAAATAGCCATCAAAAACAGAACTTTCCAGGATAAAAGTTTAATATCAATGGAATGAAGGGGTTCCAACGGAACTCCTTGAAGAACTTTAAGAACCAAGTTTAAGCTCCACTGGGGAGCAACAGGTTTAAACACAGGCTTAATTCTAACCAAAGCCTGGCAAAATGCCTGGACGTCTGGAACCTCTGCCAGACGCTTGTGCAAAAGAATAGACAGAGCAGAAATCTGTCCCTTTAAGGAACTAGCTGATAATCCTTTGTCCAAGCCCTCTTGGAGAAAAGACAATATTCTAGGAATCCTAACCTTACTCCATGAGTAATTCTTGGATTCACACCAATAAAGATATTTACTCCATATCTTGTGGTAGATTTTCCTGGTAACAGGCTTTCGTGCCTGTATTAAAGTGTCAATGACTGACTCGGAGAAGCCACGCTTTGATAGAATCAAGCGTTCAATCTCCATGCAGTCAGTCTCAGAGAAATTAGATTTGGATGATTGAAAGGACCTTGTATCAGAAGGTCCTGTCTTAGAGGCAGAGTCCATGGTGGAAAGGATGACATGTCCACTAGGTCTGCATACCAAGTCCTGCGTGGCCACGCAGGTGCTATCAGAATCACCGATGCTCTCTCCTGTTTGATTTTGGCAATCAGTCGAGGGAGCAGAGGAAACGGTGGAAACACACAAGCCAGGTTGAAGAACCAAGGCGCTGCTAGAGCATCTATCAGCGTCGCTTCTGGGTCCCTGGACCTGGATCCGTAACAAGGAAGCTTGGCGTTCTGGCGAGACGTCATGAGATCCAACTCTGGTTTGCCCCAACGATGAATCAACTGAGCAAACACCTCCGGATGGAGTTCCCACTCCCCCGGATGGAAAGTCTGACGACTTAGAAAATCCGCCTCCCAGTTCTCCACGCCTGGGATATGGATTGCCGACAGGTGGCAAGAGTGGTACTCTGCCCAGCGAATTATATTTGAGACTTCTAACATCGCTAGGGAACTCCTGGTTCCCCCTTGATGGTTGATGTAAGCCACAGTCGTGATGTTGTCCGACTGAAATCTGATGAACCTCAGTGTTGCTGAGGCCAAGCCAGAAGAGCATTGAATATCGCTCTTAACTCCAGAATATTTATTGGAAGGAGTTTCTTCTCCTGAGTCCACGATCCCTGTGCCTTCAGGGAATTCCAGACTGCACCCCAACCTAGAAGGCTGGCATCTGTTGTTACAATTGTCCAATCTGGCCTGCGAAAGGTCATACCCTTGGACAGGTGTACCCGAGACAACCACCAGAGAAGAGAATCTCTGGTCTCTTGATCCAGATTTAGCAGAGGGGACAAATCTGTGTAATCCCCATTCCACTGACTCAGCATGCATAATTGCAGTGGTCTGAGATGAAGGCGCGCAAATGGCACTATGTCCATTGCCGCTACCATTAAGCCGATTACCTCCATACACTGAGCTACCGAAGGGCGCGGAATGGAGTGAAGAACACGGCAAGCATTTAGAAGTTTTGATAACCTGGACTCCGTCAGGTAAATTTTCATTTCTACAGAATCTATAAGAGTCCCTAAGAAGGAGACTCTTGTGAGTGGGGATAGAGAACTCTTTTCCTCGTTCACTTTCCACCCGTGCGACCTCAGAAATGCCAGAACTATCTCTGTATGAGACTTGGCAACTTGAAAGCTTGACGCCTGTATCAGGATGTCGTCTAGACACGGAGCCACCGCTATGCCTCGCGGTCTTAGAACCGCCAGAAGTGAGCCCAGAACCTTTGTAAAGATTCTCAGGGCTGTAGCCAACCCGAAGGGAAGAGCTACAAATTGGTAATGCCTGTCTAGAAAGGCAAACCTTAGAAACCGATGATGATCTTTGTGAATCGGTATGTGAAGGTAGGCATCCTTTAAGTCCACTGTGGTCATGTACTGACCTTCTTGGATCATGGGTAGGATGGTCCGAATAGTTTCCATTTTGAAAAATGGAACTCTGAGGAATTTGTTTAAGATCTTTAGATCCAAACTTGGTCTGAAGGTTCACTTTTTTTTTGGGAACCACAAACAGATTCGAATAAAAACCCTGTCCTTGGAACTGGATGGATCACTCCCATAACTAGGAGGTCTTGCACACAGCGTAGGAATGCCTCTTTCTTTATCTGATTTGCAGATAGCCTTGAAAGATGAAATCTCCCTTGTGGAGGGGAAGCTTTGAAGTCCAGAAGATATCCCTGAGATATGATCTCCAACGCCCAGGGATCCTGAACATCTCTTGCCCACGCCTGGGCGAAGAGAGAAAGTCTGCCCCCTACTAGATCCGTCGCTGGATAGGGGGCCGTTCCTTCATGCTGTCTTAGAGGCAGCAGCAGGCTTTCTGGCCTGCTTGCCTTTGTTCCAGGACAGGTTAGGTTTCCAGGCCTGCTTAGATTGAGCAAAAGTTCCCTCTTGTTTTGAAGCGGAGGAAGTTGATGCTGCACCTGCCTTGAAATTTCGAAAGGCACGAAAATTAGACTGTTTGGCCTTTGCTTTGGCCCTGTCCTGAGGAAGGGTGTGACACTTACCTCCAGTAATGTCAGCAATAATTTCCTTCAAACCTGGCCCGAATAAGGTCTGCCCCTTGAAAGGAATGTTGAGTAATTTAGACTTCGAAGTCACGTCAGCTGACCAGGATTTAAGCCATAGCGCCCTACGCGCTTGGATGGCGAATCCGGAATTCTTAGCCATTAGTTTAGTCAAATGAACAATGGCATCAGAAACAAATGAGTTAGCTAGCTTAAGTGTTCTAAGCTTGTCAATAATTTCAGTCAATGGAGCTGTATGGATGGCCTCTTCCAGGGCCTCAAACCAGAATGCCGCCGCGGCCGTGACAGGCGCAATGCATGCAAGGGGCTGTAAAATAAAACCTTGTTGAATAAACATTTTCTTAAGGTAACCCTCCAATTTTTTATCCATTGGATCTGAAAAAGCACAACTGTCCTCAACCGGGATAGTAGTACGCTTTGCTAAAGTAGAAACTGCTCCCTCCACCTTAGGGACCGTCTGCCATAAGTCCCGTGTAGTGGCGTCTATTGGAAACATTTTTCTAAATATAGGAGGTGGGGAAAAAGGCACACCCGGTCTATCCCACTCCTTGCTAATAATTTCTGTAAGCCTTTTAGGTATAGGAAAAACATCAGTACACACCAGTACCGCATAGTATTTATCCAGCCTACACAATTTCTCTGGTACTGCAACTGTGTTACAGTCATTCAGAGCAGCTAATACCTCCCCAAGCAACACACGGAGGTTCTCAAGCTTAAATTTAAAATTAGAAATCTCTGAATCAGGATTCCCCAAATCAGAGATGTCACCCACAGACTGAAACTCTCCGTCCTCATGATCTGCATATTGTGACGCAGTATCAGGCATGTCCCTTACAGCATCTGCGCGCTCTGTATTTCTTCTAACCCCAGAGCAATCGTGCTTGCCTCTTAATTCAGGCAACCTGTATAATACCTCTGACAGGGTATTATTCATGATTGCAGCCATGTCCTGCGAGGTAATCGCTATGGGCGTCCCTCATGTAATTGGCGCCATATTAGCGTGCATCCCCTGAGCGGGAGGCGAAGGGTCTGACACGTGGGGAGAGTTAGTCGGCATAACTTCCCCCTCGTCAGAATCTTCTGGTGATATTTCTTTTATAGTTAAAGACTGATCTTTACTCTTTAAGGTGAAATCAATACATTTAGTACACATTTTACTATGGGGCTCCACCATGGCTTTCAAACATAATGAACAAGTAGTTTCCTCTGTGTCAGACATGTTTAAACAGACTAGCAATGAGACTAGCAAGCTTGGAAAACACTTTAAACAAGTTTACAAGCAATATAAAAAACGTTACTGCACCTTTAAGAAACACAAATGTTGTCAAAATTTGAAATAACAGTGAAAAAAGGCAGTTACACTAACAAAATTTTTACAGTGTATGTAACAAGTTAGCAGAGCATTGCACCCACTTGCAAATGGATGATTAACCCCTTAATACCCAAAAATAATAAAAGACAAAAACTTTTTTTTTTTTTTTTCTTCAGTCACAACTGCCACAGCTCTACTGTGGCTTTTTACCTCCCTCAAAAACGTCTTTGAAGCCTTTTGAGCCCTCCAGAGATGTCCTGGATCATGCAGGAAGAAGCTGGATGTCTGTGTCTGTAATTTTTGCTGTGCAAAAAACCGGCAAAATAGGCCCCTCCCACTCATATTACAACAGTGGAAAGCCTAAGGAAACTGTTTCTAGGCCAAATTCAAGCCAGCCATGTGGAAAAAAACTAGGCCCCAATAAGTTTTATCACCAAATACATATAAAAACGATTAAACATGCCAGCAAACGTTTTATATTACATTTTTATAAGAGTATGCATCTCTATTAATAAGCCTGATACCAGTAGCTATCACTGCATTTAAGGCTTTACTTACATTAGTTCGGTATCAGCAGCATTTTCTAGCAAATTCCATCCCTAGAAAAATATTAACTGCACATACCTTATTGCAAGAAAACCTGCACGCCATTCCCTCTCTGAAGTTACCTCACTCCTCAGAATATGTGAGAACAGCCATGGATCTTAGTTACTTCTGCTAAGATCATAGAAAACGCAGGCAGATTCTTCTTCTAAATACTGCCTGAGATAAACAGTACACTCCGGCACCATTTAAAAATAACAAACTTTTGATTGAAGAATAAACTAAGTATAAAACACCACACTCCTCTTACGACCTCCATCTTGGTTGAGGCTTGCAAGAGAATGACTGGATATGACAGTTAGGGGAGGAGCTATATAGCAGCTCGGCTGTGGGTGATCCTCTTGCAACTTCCTGTTGGGAAGGAGAATATCCCATAAGTAATGGATGATCCGTGGACTGGATACACTTAACAAGAGAAAATAAAACTAGGTGTGATTTCAAAAAATTATAGGAATGGGAAATAAAATGTTGGAATATTGGAGTAAAAAATTTATGATATTTTTAAAATGGGGAGACATCAGATAAGGGGGAAAAACAAAATATTTCTGCAACTAGCTGGCAAATGTCCTTGGCTTATCTTGGTGTAATTTACATTTCTTTATCATTTCACAGCCTTTTTAAAGCTAAGGAATAGTGAGCAACTAAATCAAATTAGGTAGGGAAGATTCTGCAAACTATAGGCCTGTCAGTTTTACCTCAATTGCAGGGAAAGTAATGGAAACTCTTTTAAGGGAAAGACTTGTATCTTTCCTTCAGACAAACAACTTAGAAGATAAAGGACAGCATGGTTTCACTGCTGGAAGATCGTGTCAGACTAATATAATTGATTTATTTGACCATGTAACTAAAATAATAGACCAGGGAGGAGCAGTAGATGTTGCATATCTAGACTTTAGCAAAGCATTTGACACCGTCCCACACAACAAACGTATTCACAAAATGTATTGCCTTGGTATAGATGCTAACGCCTAGATTACGAGTCTTGCGTTAGCCTTAAAAAGCAGCGTTGAGAGGTCCCAACGCTGCTTTTTAACGCCCGCTGGTATTACGAGTCTGGAGTTTTAATAACTATTTAATAACTATTGTACCTAGTTAAAATAAAAACAAAGTTGCCTGTAAAATAAAAATAAACCCTAAGCTAGCTACAATGTAACTATTAGTTATATTGTAGCTATCTTATGGTTTATTTTATAGGAAAGTAGTTTTAAATAGGAATCATTTATTTAATAATAGTATTTTTATTTAGATTTATTTAAATTATATTTAAGTTAGGGCGGTTAGGGTTAGACTTAGGTTTAGGGGTTAATAACTTTATTATAGTGGCGGCGACGTTGGGGGCAGCAGATTAGGGATTAATAATTGTAGGTAGGTGTCGGCGACATTGGGGGCGGCAGATTAGGGGTTAATAAATATAATGTAGGGTTCAGCGATGTTGGGGGCAGCAGATTAGGGGTTCATAAGTATAATGTGGGTGGCGGCGGTGTCCGGAGCAGCAGATTAGGGGTTAATAATATAAAGCAGGTGTCGGTGATGTCGGGGGCGGCAGATTAGGGGTTAATAAGTGTAAGATTAGGGGTGTTTAGACTCGGGGTTCATGTTAGGGTGTTAGTTGTAGACATAAATGTGTTTCCCCATAGTAATCAATGGGGCTGCGTTAGAAGCTGAACGCTGCTTTTTTGCAGGTGTTAGGTTTTTTTTTCTGCCGGCTCTGCCCCATTGATTGCTATGGGGAAATTGTGCACGAGCACGTTTTGCCAGCTTACCGCTACCGTAAGAAGCGCTGGTATTGAGGTGAGATGTGGAGCTAAATTCTGCTCTACGCTCACTTTTTTGCGGATAACGCCGGGTTTGTAAAGACCCGTAATACCAGCGTTACTGTAGGTGAGCGGTAAGGAAAAACTGTGCGTTAGCACCGCACACCATTACCGACAAAAACTTATAATCTAGCCGTAAGATTGTTAAGTGGGTAAAATGCTGGCTTAAAGATAGACGACAGATTGTTTCAATTAATGGAGTACATTCAAATGAGACATCAGTTACTAGTGGTGTTCCCCAAGGGTCAGTTCTTGGGCCTGTTTTGTTTAACATGTTCATAAGTGATATTGGAAGTGGGCTTAAGGAGAAGGTTTGCTTGTTTGCTGATGATACAAACATTTGTAACAGGGTAGATGTTCCAAGAGGGGTTGATCAAATCAACTGTGAAATTATAAAACTAGAGGACTGGTCAAATAAATGGGATCTGAAATTTAATATTACCAAGAGCAAAATTATGCATATAGCATCCAAAAACGCAAAGGCCAATTATAGTCTCAATGGTACATTACTGACTGTAACTAAAGAAGAAAGGGACTTGGGAATTATTATTTCAGATGATTTAAAATGTGGTACACAATGCAGCAGTGCAGCCAGTAAGGATAGTCGAATACTTGGTTGCATTGGAAGAGGTATTAGTAGCAGAAATAGAAAGGTTCTTATGCCACTTTACAGATCATTAGTTAGACCAAATATGGAATACTGTATACGGTTCTGGAGACCATATCTTCAGAAAGATATAAATAAACTAGAAGCTGTTCAAAGGAGGGCTACTAAAATGGTACATGGTCTAAAATATAAAACGTTTAAAGAAAGACTCTATGATCTAAATATGTATAGCTTAGCCTTAGAGGATAGAAGGGAAAGATGTGACATGATAGAAACCTTCAAATATATGAAGGGACTTAATAAAATAGAAGCTGGAAGCATTTTTCACACAAAACAAGGGGTCACAATCTAAAGTTAGAGGGTAGCAGATTCAGGAGAAATTTGAGGAAGCATTTTTTTTACAGAAAGGGTGGTGGATTCATGGAATAAACTTCCATTTGAGGTGTTAAACACAAAGACTGTAAAGGAATTAAAACATGCCTGGGACATGCATAAGGCTATCCTAAGGAAAAAGTAACATGTAATATGGGTAGACTTGATGGGCCTTTTTTGTTCTTATATACCGTCAAATTCTATGTTTCTATGTAAAGTCTATTGCCAGAGCTATACTCCTTGGTAAAAAGGATTGAACCAAACAAGCTCACATGAGCAGTGACAGTATCTGTAAGGATATGTAATAAGGTTATTGATGGTCTATGATTACGGCACGCTTGAGAAGCCAAAACGCTTTAGACCAAGTCTATACTGGAATACTTCAATGTTTATTAAATAAATTTGCTTTTTTTAATCTTAACCTGGTAGCAACCTCTTATTTTTATCCTTACAAGCATGGAGGAGCTTGAATATACAGTGGGTTCGCACTGTGACTTCGGCAGTGAAAGTGAGGCTGTAGCCAGCTGGGTCTGAAGACTGATTGGTGACAAAGGGGAGCCCAGTCAATGTCGGCATCGAATAGACGTTTCTGTGTAGAGGCTATATTTAGCATGGAGGAAGCACTGCCCTGGTGGAGGATCTGAAGGAGCAGCAGTGTATCGTGATCCCCGGAGTAACCACCGTCGAATGGGAATAACCTCAGATTTGTGCAAGGAAACACAGTGAGTTTAGTGGTCCGAATAGCCGCGATTTTACTCTTTTTGTGACTGTGCTTTGGTTCCACGCTTGGAGCTCATGGTTTACGGTCTTAGATGCCGCTTCAGCCACTTTATGCTACTGCTGCTAACTATTTGCTGAGTATTGTATAGAGGTAGCTTGCTTTGCTTTTTTCTGCTTGCTGTAAGGATATGTATCTCTCTTCTACTTGGTTTCTTTTAGCATTGAGTTATTTCAACAAAATATAGAAAAGTAACAGATGTGAACATTACTTCATTAATGTAGACTTTTTATTTTTCCGAAGAACACAGACACAATAATAAATGTTGAGTGGGAAGGAACACGATAAACAGACTGCTCTGTAAAGATGGCAAGTGCACAAGGAACAGCATGTACTAATACATCAGCTAAAAATCTATGTGAGAATGTTGTCTTCATTAGGAGCTTCATGCATAGCTCAGACACTTTATTAAAGGGACATGCTGTGTTAGTAGAGCCCAGTGCACTATTGCAAGGCACTTAGCAAAGAAAATGTGTTAAAAAATGCTTTAGCTTTTCATTAATGCTGTATTGGCATCGCTTACACCCACCTTATGCAGTCACATGGCCACTGATTGCTAGGTACACTGTGCACAGCATATGCAGCATTCTTACCAAGCAGAGCCCATGTTAGCTCCAAGATGAGCAACTCCCATGCACGTGGTGACGAAAAGCAGCCTTTTTATAGATGCATTTTATATATATTTTATATATATATATATATATATATACTCCTGTAATTACTTTGTATCCAAGCCTCTTAAGACTGTCCCCATATATCAGTTCTTTTGACAGACTTACATTTTAGCCAATAAGTAGTGACTCATAAATAATCCTACGGGAGTGAGCACAATGTTATATATATGGCACAAATGAACTAGCACTGTCTAGCTGTGAAAAACTGTCAAAATGAGATAGGAGGCGGCTTCAACCGCTTAGAAAGCAGTTTATGAAACTACCTAGGTTTAGCTTTCAAGGAAGAATAATACCAAGAGAACAAAGCAAATTTGATGATAAAAGTAAATCGGAAAGTTGTTTAAAATTGCATGCCCTATCTGAATCGTGAAAGTTTAATTTTGACTTGACTGTCCCTCTAAGTGACAGTGTACTATTTGTAAAGACCAACAACTAAGAGGCTCCCCCCTCTTCTATATTAAAGGGACAGTAAAAAAAAACTTGTAATTACAAGATACTTATGTCTGTCCTGCTACAGTATCCATGTCTAAATATTGTTTTAAAACAAATTTACCTTGTTTGCTGCAATTGTTTTTCCACTGTATAGTCAGCTTAGGGTTAGCATGAATCATAAAGAAAGTGCCCTGTATGAAGATGTAGAGTTTTTCCAACCATTACCTGTAATGGGTTAAAATAACAGAATGGAGGAACAACAATAAGATGGTGCGTGGTGATCATGATATTGTAGTTGTGCCCAGCAGTTTAATGTCCCTTTGACTGGACTAGCTGACATCTGCTAATAAACATAGTGGATCCCAGATACAAGTAACTGTAACTAAAGCCTGACTTCCACCACAACAACACAGCACCCAGGATTCCCCCACCTGACCTACTACAGGAGACAACACAAACTAGACTAAGCATAATCCCACCATTACTGTATAATGTCCTTTCCCAAGCGTCAGTGTGGTGGGTGTCTAAGCAGTAATGAGTAACAAGCAGTAATGAGTTACTAGGCAGTAATTAATTACTAGCAGTAATGAGTTACTAGCAGCAATGATTAACTAGCAGTAATGAGTTAATAGCAGTATTGATTAACTAGCAGTAATGAGTAACTAGCAGTAATGAGTTACTAGCAGCAATGAGTAACTAGCAGCAATGAGTTACTAGGCAGTATTGAGTTACTAGCATTAATGAGTTACTAGCAGTAATGAGTAACTAGCAGCAATGAGTTACTAGCAGCAATGAGTTACTAGCAGCAATGAGTTACTAGCAGTAATGTCTAGGCAGTAATGAGTTCGCAGTAATATCTAGACAGTAATGAGTTACTATAAGTAATGACTTATTAACAGTAATGAGTTACTAGCAGTAATGAGTTACTAGCAGTAATGGCTTATTAACAGTCATGAGCAGTAATGAGTTACTAGCAGTAAAGTATAGGGAGTAATGAGTTACTAGCAGTAATGTCTAGGCAGTTATGAGTTAATAGCAGTAATGACTTATTAACAGTAATGACTTACTAGCAGTAATGTCCAGGCAGTAATGAGTTAATAGCAGTTATAAATTGTTAGGCAGTAATGAGTTACTAGCAGTAATGTCTTGGCAGTAACGAGTTACTAGCAGTAATAACTAACTAGCAGTAATGATGTATTAACAGTAATGAGTAATAAGCAGTAAAGTGTAAGCAGCAATGAGTTACTAGCAGTAATGTCTAGGCAGAAATGAGTTATTAAGGAGTATTGAGTTACTAGCAGTAAAGTATAGGCAGTAATGACTTACTAGCAGTAATGTCTAGCTAGTAATGAGTTACTAGAAGTAATGACTTATTAACAGTAATGGTTACTAGCAGTAATGTGTACTAGCAGTAATGAGTTACTACCAGTAAAGTCTAGGCAGTAATGAGTTACTAGCAGTAATGTCTAGGCAGTAATGAGTTAATAGCAGTAATGATTTAATAGCAGTAATGAGTTGTTAGGCAGTAAAGAGTTACTAGCTGTAATGTCTAGGAAGTAATGAGTTACTAGCAGTAATAACTATCTAGCAGTACTTATGTATTAACAGTAATGAGTTAATAGCAGTAATGTCTAGGTAGTAATAAGTTACTAGCAGTATTGTGTTACTAGCAGTAATGTCTAGGCACTAATGAGTTACTAGAAGTAATTACTTATTAACAGTAATGAGTTAATAGCAGTAATGAGTTACTAGCAGTAATGGCGTATTAACAGTCATGAGTTACTAGCAGTAAATAGTTACTAGCAGTAATGAGTACTAGCAGTAAAGTCTAGGCAGTAATTAGTTACTAGCAGTAATGAGCTAATAGCAGTAATGAGTTACTAGCAGTAATAACTTATTAACAGTAATGAGTTACTAGCAGTAATGTCTAGGCAGTAATGAGTTACTAGCAGTATTAAATTACTAGCAGTAAAGTCTAGGTAGTAATGAGTTACTAGAAGTAATGACTTATTAACAGTAATGAGTTACTAGCAGTAAAGTCTAGGCAGCAATGAGTTAACAGCAGTAATGTCTAGGCAGTAATGAGTTACTAGCAGTAATGTCTAGGCAGTAAGAGTTACTAGCAGTAATCAATTACTAGCAGGAAAGTCTAGGCAGTAAGAGTTAGTAGCTACTGCTAGTAACTTTAGTTACTAGCAGTAAAGACTATGCAGTAATAAGTTACTAGCAGTAATGTTTAGGCAGAAATGAGTTATTAAGGAGTAATGAGTTACTAGCAGTAAAGTCTAGGCAGTAATGAGTTACTAGCAGTAATGTCTAGGCAGTCAGAGTTACAAGCAGTAATGAGTTACTAGCAGTAAATACTAAGCAGTAATGAGTTACTAGCAGTAAAGTCTAGGCAGTAATGAGTTACTAGCAGTAATGAGTTACTAGCAGTAAAGACTAAGGAGCCTATTTATCAAAGCGTCAACTGAAAATACGTTGGAATTCCGCATTGCAATTGTCGCGAGATTGATCCACCGTAGTTATCAAAGCATCAAGATCGGCAAATGTTGAAAATTGGGACGTAAAATACTATCCCGCAATCTCAATCCGACGCAGATCGATGCGAGTTGAAAACCATAGTATTCGAGCGGAATTGTGTTCATTCATCCTCCTATTCGACACTATTTGAAGCTCTCACAAATCTTATAAAAAATTCTACATTTACGCTCGCGTCTTTTCCGACTTAGCGTACCTAGTTTTCAATCTTCCACCCTTGAGGTCTCGGATGCCATAGAAGTCAAAGGGAGTCTGAAAACACAGAAAGCTTATGTTCGATGCTGCAAGACAATGAAGTATATTACATAATAAAAGTAAATTAGAAACTTTATTAAATTTGTATACCTTTTCTAAATCAAACAATATTATTGCTACACATTTGGTGCACTAGTAGATATAGGGATAAAAATGAAAAAATGCATTACTACTTATGGATTATGCTACAACTTTGTCTCTCATTACAAAGCAAGGGGACAAAATTATTTCTACATATTTGGTGCAAAATTTTGCCCCAAACTTGTTGCACTAATAGCTATAGAGATAAAAATGAAATAAATACACAACATAATATAGCTAACTTCCTTTTTATTTTTTCTGAAAAATCTATGTGCACCATGTTTAAGCCATGTAATACAAGTCCCACTCTCCACTTTGCGCCATATTTGACTCAACACTTTTCGCACAAATTATGACGCAAACTCCTAAACAACCCACACACTCGTGAATTTTTCCACCACTTTTGATTGGAATATGCATAATCACATGATTTATGACATCTGCCAATCTGATTCAAATACACATTTTAAACTATCACTAATTGCTCGATACTTGTGTCATTGATCACTCATCAGAACTTATAAGTGCCATTTGTTACATTGTGTATTATACTTTGAAAGTATGTATATGTGAAATTAGTATTAAAGATAAACATTGATGCTGATATTAGGACACACAGTGTAATATTTTAGACAAGGATTTTAAAATTCGAATTAATGTTTGATTCAATATAATCTTAAAATGATTGCTCAAAGGGATAGCCCACCTAATCGTAAAGGGCCATTATACACTCATTTTTTCTTTGCATAAATGTTTTGTAGATGATCTATTTATAAAGCCCATAAAGTTTGTTTGTTTTTTAAAATGTATAGTTTTGCTTATTTTTAAATAACATTGCTCTGATTTTCAGACTCCTAACCAAGCCCCAAAGTTTTATTTGAATACCGTCAGCTACCTTCTCCAGCTTGCTCCTGTTTGTGTAAAGGGTCTTTTCATATGCAAAAGAAGGGGGAGGGGGGAGTGTCTTATTTCCCACTTGCAGTGGGCTTTCCAACTGCCTTTTCAACAGAGTTAAACTAAAAGCTTCTAAATACGTTTTTAACCCATTTTATACTGGATTTTTATATCAGTATCTGTGCATCTTATTCTTTATAGTAGTGTCTATTACATGCAGTTATATGAAAATGAGTCTATACTGTCCCTTTAAACTGTCATGATTCAGATACAATTGAAATTAAAATCACCTCTTTACTGGCATGCTATTTTCAGTGTATTTCTTTCATCTCTTGAATTTCTTTTTCAGTAAGAAATGCCATCTTATATGCCAGCCCATTTTATAACACCTGTGTAGCGGTGGATTTTAAAAATAGATTGCAATCAGGAGGGTTTAGACAGGTGCAGAGAGAAAACTGGCCCAGCTTTTAAAGGGACAGGAAACCCCAAAATATTCTTTCATGATTTGGATAGAACATACAATTTTAAACAACTTTCCAATTTACTTCTATTATCAAATTTGCTTCATTCTCTTGTTATCCTTTGCTGAAGGAACGGCATTGCACGACTGGCAGCTAGCTGAACACATCTATTTAGCCAATCACAAGAGACAAATGTGTGCAGGCACCAATTAGCAGCTAGCTCCCACTAGTGTAGGATATGTGCGTATTCTTTTCCAACAAGGGATACCAAGAGAACAAAGAACATTTGAAAATAGAAATTAATTTTAAAGTGTTTAAAAATTACATGCTCTATCTGAATCATGCAACTTATATTTTTACTTTCCTATCCCTTTAAAATATCTATTTATTGCAAATAAATACATATGATACTCTGATATATATACTGTATATGTGTGTGTATGTATATACATACTAATATATGTATGTACAATATTAAAAAGAATTAAAATAATTCACTATACACTTTGCACCAAATATGTTGCTACTTGCTATATTCGCAATTAGTCCTGCTCAGAAAAAGAATACATTTACACTATCCTATTATATAAAAGGCCAAGTGTGTTTGTCCAAAGCTGTCATGCGCAGTAGAGACAGCACAAGGACAAACACACCTGGCCTTTGAGTCCTACTCCCTAGCTGATCCATCATCTGTGGCAGAAGTGGGCATGGCCGGGCGGGAGCGACGTGAAGGGGGCATGGCCTGACGTGAATGGCCGCGAAAGGGGCATGGTCAGGCGTGAAGGGGGCATGGCCGCGAGATAGAAAAGGGAGAAAGACAGAGAGGAGGGGAGAGAGAGGAGGTGAGAGTCGGAGAGAGAGAAGAGGGGGAGAGAGAGAGGAGGGGAGAGAGAGAGAGGAGGGGGGAGAGAGAGAGGAGGGGGGAGAGAGAGAGAGAGAGAGAGAGAGAGAGAGAGAGGAGAAAGAGAGGAGGGGGGAGAGAGAGAGAGAGAGAGAAGAGGGGAGAAAGAGAGGGGAGGGGGAGAGAGAGGAGGGGAGAGACAGGAGGAGAGAGAGAGGAGAGGGGGGAGAGAAAGCGCAAAAGAGATGGTGGAGAGAGAGAGCAAAAGAGAGGGTGGGGAGAGCGTGAAGAGAGGGGGGAGAGAGTGCGCAAAAGAGGGGGGAGAGAGAGAGCGCAAAAGAGGGGGGAGAGAGAGAGAGCGCAAGAGAGGGGGAGGAGAGAGAGCACAAAAGAGAGAGGAGAGACAGAGAGAGAGAGAGAGAGGAGGGGAGAGAGGAGGGGAGAGAGAGAGAGAGAGAGAGAGAGAGAGAGAGAGAGAGAGAGGAGGGGGGGAGAGAGAGAGAGAGAGAGAGAGAGAGGAGGGGGGGAGAGAGAAAGAGAGAGAGGAGGGGGGGAGAGAGAGAGAGAGAAGAGGGGGGAGAGAGAGAGAGAGAGAGAGAGAGAGAGAGGAGGGGGAGAGAGAGAGAGAGAGAGAGAGAGAGAGGAGGGGGGAGAGAGAGGAGGAGGGAGAGAGAGAGAGAGAGAGAGAGAGAGAGAGAGAAGGGGGGAGAGAGAGAGGAGGAGGGGAGAGAGAGAGGAGGAGGGGAGAGAGAGAGGGGGGAGAGAGGGGGGGGGGAGAGGGGGGGGAGAGAGATGAGGGGGGGGGAGAAAGAGAGGGGGAGAGAGAGAGGGGGAGAGAAGGGGGGAGAGTGGGGGGGAGAGAGAGGGGGGAGAGAGAGCTCAAAAGAGAGGGGGGAGAGAGAGCGCAAAAGAGAGGGGGGAGAGAGAGCGCAAAAGAGGGGGGAAGAGATCGCAAAAGAGAGGGGGAGAGAGAGAGCGCAAAAGAGAGGGGGAGAGAGAGCGCAAAAGAGAGGGGGGAGAGAGAGAGCGCAAAAAAGAGAGGGGGGAGAGAGAGAGCAAAAGAGGGGGGGAGAGAGAGAGCAAAAGAGAGGGGGGAGAGAGCGCAAAAGAGAGGGCAGAAGAGATCGCAAAAGAGAGGGGGAGAGAGAGAGAGCGTAAAAGAGAGGAGGGAGAGAGAGGAGAGAGGGAGAGAGAGAGAGAGAGAGAGAGGGGAGAGAGCTCAAAAGAGATGGGGGAGAGAGAGCGCAAAAGAGATGGGGGAGAGAGAGCGCAAAAGAGATGGGGGAGAGAGAGCGCAAAAGAGATGGGGGAGAGAGAGCGCAAAAGAGATGGGGGAGAGAGAGCGCAAAAGAGATGGGGGAGAGAGCGCAAAAGAGATCGGGGGGAGAGCGCAAAAGAGAAGGGGGGAGAGAGAGAGCTCAAAAGAGAGGGGGGAGAGAGAGAGCTCAAAAGAGAGGGGGAGAGAGAGCTCAAAAGAGAGGGGGAGAGAGAGAGAGGGGGAGAGAGAGAGCAAAAGAGAGGGGGGGAGAGAGAGAGAGAGCAAAAGAGAGGGGGGGGAGACAGCAAAAGAGAGGGGGGAGAGAGAGAGCAAAAGAGAGGGGGGAGAGAGCGCAAGGGGTGGGACCGCTGTACTGCAAAAAATGGCCCGTGTGAACGGGCTTTAGGACTAGTATACAATTATGTGCTAAAGAGAAATGTGCTTGTTCATGGATAGTAATGAAATTATATAAATAAAGTTGGGAAAAACCCGAATAGCCACGACATAGATTAATGTTAGTTAACACCAGTCCGATACTCTTTGCACCGTACATGACTCGCGCGTTTTTGACGGCTTTTTTGATAAATAAGGAGATCGTATTCAGATCCGCAGTCGCAATGTTTGGCGAGCATATTGACGCCCGTGAATGCAACATAGTTGACGCTTTGATAAATAGGGACCCTTAAGCAGTAATGAGTTACTAGCAGTAAAGTCTAGGCAGTAAGAGTTACTAGAAGTAAAGTCTAGGCAGTAATGAGTTACTATCAGTAATGAGTAACTAGCAGTAATGAGTAACTAGCAGTAATGAGTAACTAGGCAGTATTGAGTAACTAGCAGTGATGAGTAACTAGCAGTAATGAGTAACTAGCAGTAATGAGTTACTAGGCATTAATGTATAGGCAGTAATGAGTTACTAGCAGTAATAACTTAGCAGTACTGAGTTACTAGCAGTAATAACTTAGCAGTAATGAGTACTAGCAGTAATGACTTATTAGCAGTATTGAGTTACCAGCAATAATGAGTTATTAGCAGTAATGACTTATTAGCAGTAATGAGTTACTAGCAGTAATGAGATACTAGCAGTAATGACATATTACCAGTATTGAGTAATTAGCAGTAATGATTTACTAGCAGTAATGAGTTATTAGCAGTATTGAGTTACTAGCAGCAATTAGTTACTAGCAGTAATGACGTATTAGCAGTAATGAGTTATTAGCAGTAATGAGTTACTAGCAGTAATGAGTTACAATCAGTAGGTTGAAGAGAAAACTCAGATTCAGAAGGTGCAATTTAAAAAATGGGATAACAATGACTATGTGGCTACCTCTATTTTGGGCACCTACTTTTTATTGCATTCAAATCTTTATTGATAGTGACAGAGTTGTCACCATTCAGCATCTCTATTACCAATGACTATAGATCAGTGTTGTCCAACCTTAGATAACTGGTTCACATTTATGACAATCCTAGGCGCCAGGGAGCCAATGGAGCCTTAAAATATGAGAGAGTGAGTGAGTGAGAGTGTGAGAGAGAGAGAGAGAGAGAGAGAGAGAGAGAGAGAGAGAGAGAGAGAGTGAGAGTGTGAGAGAGAGAGAGAGTGTGAGTGAGTGAGAGAGAGAGAGTGAGAGTGTGTGTTTGTGAGAGAGAGAGAGAGAGAGAGAGAGAGAGAGAGAGAGAGAGAGAGAGAGTGTGTATGTATGTATGTGTGTGTATTTATATATATATATACCTACATATACACATACACACACACAATATGTATGTGTCACGCAGAGCTTTTTTTGTAAAAGAAAAGGTGCTGGTACTCAAAAAAAATGTCCCGGTACTCACTGATTATTGATTGATATATTCTGCTCAGTAACTTTCAGAAAAGCAAAGGGACAAGATTATTTACAATGTCTTGTGTATTTTTCAGCCTTTCTTGTGAAAACTAGAGTATTTACATGATAATTACAAATTGTACCTGTTATGAGTTGTCAGAGGTGGGGTTACCCAGTACCGGTGAGTACCCCCACAAAAAAAGACCTATATATGTGTATATACAATTGTATCTATTATTATTTTATAATAAAGAAGCACCCATTTTTGAATGAATTAAGCATTTATGATACATGAGCAACTTGGAAACTTATTTTAGTTGTAGCCTTATTTTTATTTTTTTGTGAAGAAATTCTGAAAAGTGACTGTGTTCTAATATAACTTTATATATGGACTGAAATTTGAATATAATATAGTTTTCACATGCCATTAAATATTTTGATTTGTTTTCCAGCATTTAAAAATGTAAAAAAACACAACTCCCAATCCATGCCATAAAAAAAACAGACACCAGGCCTGATTTGATAGCTGGGCTGTAGTTTGCCTTCCCTTGGTCTAGAAGCATTTTTGTTGTTGAGCTAAAGGCAGTGGAAGGACCAGCATGGGACTGAAACAAGCTAAGGGTTAATGCTGGAGGGAGTGAGATAGGAGAAGAGGGCAGTCTTGGGGTCTAGCTGCAACAATGTTGCTAGTGTAGGGAGGAGCTGCCCTTCCTTACCTTAAAAGTCAGCAGCACAGCTTCCTGGCCCTCGTCTTCCTGGATCCTGGAGCAGAGACGTTTTCCAAATTCTGCAGGGATTTAAAACTTCTACATGCAGCGCTCAAGGAGAACCAGACTTCCTCCAAAGCAATTCTAGGCCCTGGATTTCTCAAAATCAGGAAAAGAAAAGCAGATAAGTGATATGGATTGTATTGAGGAGTTAGATAACTTTATCCAGCAACACAATACACACACTCAGTTGTTGCAACACCTAGCACCAATCCCAAATCAGCTACAATATTTGCAGAGGTCCATGCGGTTAGCGACTGCATGGATTCGGCCTATGCCACCGAGGCAATGGTTAGGCCTTCTACTGAGGAGGCCTCTAGTGCACATGGGGGCCTAGCGGGTGCGTTAGGGGTGGCTCAGGGGTTTCAGCTGGTCGGGCAAGTACATTCCCATTCCCCGGTGTTGTTTGGGGACAGGCCAGGTACAGATACCCCATTAGCCAGGCCGCAGCCTACTCTGAAAATGGCGTCCTCTGGCGAGGGTTCCCCTGCCCCGTATATAGTTAATCATCCCCCGGCCCTTCTTCCTCTAGAGGGGATATGGTCCTAATCATTGGTGGTGCAGCGGTTGCTCCTCATGATTTAACCCCTCAACAGCATGGCCCAGTAAATGGTGGTGTCATGGCGTCGGGTGTGGGGGCTGGTCACGTGGTGCCTACCTTAGACCCAGTTAACTTAATGGTGTCGTCTGTGTCATCCCTGTTCACCGTGATCCCTCCGTCGGCAGCCTTGGCTGTTTCTTCCTTCCTCGCGTCCCTGGCAGCGACCATGGCTTCTTCCAGCTTTCCGCTTCAATCGGCATCCTCATCGGCGTTTACAGAAGTGGCCGGCGGAAGCTCCGCCCCTTCCGGTGACGTCATACGGCCTCATTCGCGCAAGAATACGGAAGGAGATGGAGGCAATCGACCGGGTCCTCCAGTGCACACTGCAGGTGAGCACCAAGAGAGGACACCGGTAGAGGAAGGATTGCCAATCTCCTTGGGGGCAATTAGAGGGGCCAAAAGTGGTCAAAAAAGGGGCATTTCAGGAGTTGCGGTAAGGAGAAGCAGGGCCTCAAGAGGTGGCACAGCAACTAAGAAAGGTGCTGGGATTAATGTATCATAGGGAATGAGAGGTGGCACTCGATATAATGTGTCAAAAGGGGTGATCTCTAGAGGCGGTTGAGGGGCATATACGCAGTTATATAAGGCTAAGATTGATCAAAGGCAGAAAGTGAATGAATGTTCTGTGCTTCATAATAGTGACACAGTAGCTGGCGAGTCATATGAACGCAGTAATAATGTGGGGGGGACTTTCAAACCCTGCTCTTTCATATACTGTTAGGAATGTATGTGTAACTACTATGGCATCACCCCAAACAGGCATAAATGTTCCGGTTATGAATCATATGGCGAATGTTTCTGTGAATAATGTACGAGATAGTGTGAATGGGCAAAACAATATGTTCACATCAGCCAGTGCATCAGGGACTAACGTTACTGTTGGGATGTATGTGCAGAACCCTCCCATTAATGTTAGGGACAGTATTCCACTAACTACGACTAATGTTGGGTTTGGGCAGAATAATCCCATGTCTCAGTTGCAGGGTGGGTCAGGGTGCAATACAGGGTCACATACTAGTACAATTGGGAATGAGGCTGCAAGAGTAAGGAGTGTTAACCCTTCCACCACTTGTGTTCATTGTGCTTGCGAAATTTTATCTATTTTGCAGGGGGCAGCACAAGGTGATTCCGTTTCATCTGCAGTCTCTAGTCCGGCGAGTGTTCCACTCCAGGTACTTAACCCAGTAGGAGTGCAGGCTGATCCAGGGTCAGTGGCAGTAATTCAGCAGACAGTGAACCAGGGAGAGATATCCCAGCTGGTGGCACAAGTCAGGCAGCCGCATCATCGGCGGATGGTAAGAATGGGGCACTTATACATGACTGACCTGACATGGCAGATTTATCACTAACAGAATCAGACTTTGATAGTGACACTTCACTGGGGCTTAAAACTAAGGGGTAGAAACTGATGTTTTCAATGGTCAAAAGAATGTGGCAGGAATTCCAAGGGGGTACCTTTAAAAAAGCAGCTCAGCAGCAGCACTTAGCATTAGTTGAGCATTCCACGGAGGTTTCAGACCAAGTAATTGAGCGCCCTTCCCCTAGCCTCATTCCAGAACGAAAGGTTGCCTTACACGGTGGCTCATTGCCCGCTTATACCCCTTCCTTGCATGAACACTTGAAACCTAAAACAGTCAAGAAAATTCAGCAAGGAAAATATGTTAATGTATTTGAACTAGGAGAAGCTTACAGACATAAAGAGAGGAGTTCTGATGGCACTGGTCCTAAAAGGTTCAAGTGCCCTGAGACTTTTGATGAATGGCTGGTTTGTTTCAGAGTGTGCTCATCATGCTACTTAGAAAAATATCCCATTCAGTGCTATGCTATCTTGAAATATACAGATAACATACACTGAATACAGAGGAGGTATGGTGATGGTGCGTGGAGGGACTATGATTCGGAGTTCAGGCAGAAGATGACTGGTAACCCTACTGATACCCAACTCTGGCAGTGCCTGGGCTCCCGTGCTCCCTCCTCCGCTTCCACCAGTGCTCCAGGGCAGTCCTTTCGTTCCGAAAGGGTAAATGGAAAGGGGTGCCTGTTGGGTATTTTAGGGGAGCAAATGCGATAGGGGTAACTCCTGCACCTTTTCGGCATTCCTGTAAGTTCTGCGGGGACTCACACCCAGGCAACGAATGCCCAAAGAAAAAGGACCTTCCAATCGGTAGAGCCACAAGCAGATTTGCTCCTGGTACAAAGGGCACCAAACTCCAGTGAGGGTTCACGCCCTTGAGCCTTGGCTGTGCCGGTACCCGAACCATCCCGCCACAAGGTTGTTGTTAGATGGTTTCACTCATGATTTTCATATTCCCATAATTAAGGGTATTAAAGGGTCCTCTAGCCTTAGAAACTTGAAATCTGCTTATCAGTTCCCAGAAGTGGTTAGGTCTAAACTGACTAAAGAAATCAGTTTGGGAAGGATTATTGGCCCTTTCCCTTCTATCCCCCCGCCAAATTTAGTGGTGTGGTCCCAAAGAAGGAAGCAGGTAAATTTAATTTAATCCAGCATCTTTCGCCCCCAGGGGCAGTTCTGTTAATGATGCCATTAACCCGGACCTGAACTCAGTGAAGTACCAATCGTTTGATAGTGCTCTTGAGCTGGTAAGGTTGGCTGGTCGAAGGGCCTTGCTTGCGAAATTAGACATTGAGGCGGCCTTTCGTTTGTTGCCGTTAAACCCATCAGCCTTTCACCTTATGGGAATTAAGTTTAAGGGTGCTTACTATGTTGATTGCTTCCTGCCTATGGGTTGTGCCCTTTCATGTGCCCTGTTTGAGGCATTCAGTACTTTCCTCCACTGGGCAGTTAACCAGCTGGTCGGTGGTGACTTCATAGTGCACTACCTCTATGACTTTCTCCTAGTGGGAAGTAGGGACTCACAAGATTGTAGGCTTCTCTTGCAGACCATGAGGGACCTGATGTTGCAATTTTGGGTCCCTCTTTCCGAAGATACGTCCGAGGGACCTTGCACTTGCCTCACATTTTTGGGTATCCAAATTGACACAGAGGCTATGTTGTGCCGGTTACCTCCTGATCCATGTTACTAGCAGTCCGATCAGCCTCAGCCAGTCATTTGATTTCCCTCCGCCATCTTCAATCCTTGCTAGGCCTCCTTAATTTTGAGGGTAGAGTTATTCCCATGGGGAGGGTTTTTTACAGAAGGTTGGAAAGTAAATTGAAGGGCTCTTCCCGACATTCAAAGAGAAGAGAGGGATCACTGATGGCATGAGGGCTGATTTGAGGGTATGGGAGGACTTCTTGAAGAACTTTAATGGCATCTGTCTTTGGTGTTCACTCCCTATATCCAGCCAATTATTGCACTTATTTATAGATGCAGTCGGGTCTATGGGATATGGGGCTTACTTTCAAGGGTTATGGTCTGCAGGACCTTGGCCGTCAGACTGGAAGGAGAGGGGTTTGACTCGGTACCTCGCCCTTCTAGAACTTTTCCCGATAGTGTTAGCAGTAGAATTATGGGGGCATGCTTTGCAAATAGGACGGTTATTTTCTGGACAGATGATCTCAGTGTCGTTCATGTGGTAAACAATCTATCGGCAACATCTGCTGTGGTGGTTTGCCTGCTGCGGCACCTGCTTCTCATGAACTCCTCAGTTCCACCTTAACTTATGTTACTACATCTCACATACCACCTTAAGAATCAATTATCTGGCTCTCTTTTCCTTTAAAAGCTTTCCATTTCCCATACACCTTTGCTGGTTTATTGAAGGTTGATACCCACTCACTCTCCAGCCTTTCTTGTTACTTGTCTAAAACAGAGTATCACTTGTTCTGTGATTAGCTCTGTCTCCTTCAACTGAAGCTACTTCTCATCTAAAGCAGAAGTCACCTGTTGCAACTGCAGCACGCACGCCGCTGTAACAACTTCCAGCTTAACAGACACAGGCCGCAATCTGCAGAGAGGATCAGAGAAGCTGCACGCACACAGCTGCTAGAGCCAGGTTCCGTATACAAGTGTTAGCATTGCCGTTAAGACTGTGAACTTATCTTTACCGTATGGTGTAATGTTTAACAGCGCAGCAAGCTGATACAGTATTCTTAACACTGTTTACAAATCTTTACTGCAAGGTGTATTATTTAAAGGCCCAGCAAGCTGAAACAGTAAACTTAACACTGTGAACTTATCTTTACCACAAGGTGTATTATTTAAAGGGCCAGCAAGCTGAAACAGTAAACTTAACACTGTGAACTTATCTTTACCACAAGGTGTATTATTTAAAGGGCCAGCAAGCTGAAACATTATACTCCACACTGTGAACTTATCTTACCGCAAGGTGTATTATTTAAAGGCACAGTATTACCTTAAAGGGGACCTCACTTATCTGTCACAAACCTATATAAACTGCTACTTATTATCTAAAAGTTTACATAGTACAAACTTATCTCTGGACCCAGATATAATTCACCTGATCTTACTACTTATAATTTTGAGGTGAATATTCCGGGCTACATTAATCCAGGTGATTAAGACTCTGTCTCCTCACTAGCAGACAGACTTAATCACATGATACATACAAACTATTTACCAGAGAATACTCATAATCAGACTAAAGAAACAGCAATCGAATTGCTGATCATTACACTGCTGTTGCGCTGTTTGGAACTTAATGTTCATTTTCAAGCTCAGCATGTCCCCAGGGTTAATAATGTCCTGGCTGATGCTCTGTCCCAATTTGATTTGGCTGACGTCTTGCACCTAATGCTGCTCCAGAAGGCTTACCCTGTCCTGGTTTTCTTTGGCAGCTTCTAAGTCATGGATATCCCTGCTCCCTCTGGTCCAAGCTTCTCTAGCCCAATCCACCTGGCGCTCTTATGTTAGCTTGTGGGACGAGTGGGAACGATTCTGTCAAGAATGAAATTTGGAGGCTGTGGTGGCATCACAGGTCGCATTGTGTGACTGGCTGGTCAGTCTTAGACAGTCGGGGGCCAGGCATTGGAGCTATTCACTCTCTGCTAGCCGCATTGTCCTTCTTTCGCACGATGGGCATGCCTGACCCGACTAGCTCCTTTTTTGCACGGCAGGTAGTGAAAGGGTGGGGAAGGTCGCAACTCCAGCATAAAGATCCTAGAGAGCCTATTAAGGCAGGTTTGCACTACGCAATAAGAGTTTTTGTTATTTTGTGCAGCTTTCGTACTTGCTTATTCCACAGCTCTTAGAGTAGGGAATTAGTATCCCCTTCTAAAACACAGGTTAGCAAGGGCTTGCTAGCTGATCATTTACGGTTTTCAGCGGATTCTTCGTTGTTGTATCTTCCGCATTCAAAAACAGATCAGCAGGGTAAAGGGGTGTGGATTAATATGCCGAAGACACTTGGGTCATGCTGCCCAGTCGGTGCCCTTACTAAATTCTGGGAATGCAGGGCTGCAAAATTGGGGTTTCTATTAATACATGCTAACGGGTACGCGTTATCCGTCTACCAAATCCGCAAGGTCTTAGCAAAGGCGGCGGAGGTAGCAGGTTTAGATGTAACTAGGATAGCTTCCCACTCCTTTCGTATAGGGGCTGCGACTAATGCTGCGCTGACGGCTCCTCAGCAGAAGCCATTAAGCATTTGGGTAGATGGCGTTCTAAAAGGGACCGGGGTTATGTTCGCCCAGTTGTTTAATGTTAAGCCATTTGCTTTGTTTGTGTTCTTCACACTGTTTGTCATTGCAGGAGCATCCCAAGGTGCCAAGAGAGTGTGGATCGTGGGGCACTCGTATGTGCATTGGGCCTGCATTCGTTGCCTATCCCTGCCCGGGAGTCAATCCCTGGGTTTCCCTTCCCATAAGGCATCAGTTAGATGGTTGGGGGAAAGGGGTATGTGTTGGCCTAGGTTAGCCCCCCCCTTATATCTGAGGCCCTAGTACGCTGGGGTAAGTCTCACATATTGATTATTCATTTGGGGGGTAACGATGTGGGCGCCATTCCAGTATTCGAATTGATAAAAATTCATGCAGGCCGGGATTGCATGGATAAGCACAAGAATCCCGAACATTAAGATAGGGTGGTCCAATATTATTCCCAGGCTGGAATGGCGACACATGGCTATTCACAGTGCAGCCTATAAGGTGCGGAAAAAGATAAATGCCTCAGTAGGCAAGACTGTCACGTGGATGGGAGGAATTGTGATTAAGCATGATTCCATCATGTCCAACAAGCTGCAGTACTATAGGAGAGATAGGGTTCACCTGGAGAATGTAGCCCTAGATATCTTTATTACTGATATTAAGGATTCTATAGTAACCCGCCTATAAGCAGGTTGTGGTTAGTTAGGGTGGCGGCAAGTGTATCATATTCATGCTATCTTGTGGTGGGAGGTAGCGGCCCTGTTGCGCAGGAAAGGGCGAAAAGGGTTGAGCGATGACCAGACTAAAAGTGAGAGGGGTGGATATCCCCCCAAGTGCACGTGGGGTGCCCCTCCTTCCCCTTGTGGGTGGGTCACAAGAGCTCGACACCCCTCAGTAACATTTCCTTGAGCAGAGAGCCTCTCTGCTGCAGTTTCCGTTTGGGCCGTTTACCTCCAGTAGCGCTGGGTTATAGTTAGTGATAAGTTCTTGCCGCCATCTTGCCTGTCGGTTCAGTTACAAAAGTTGTTCAGTTAATAAATGTTTTGACCGATGACGGTCAAATTTTATTATTTATTTATTATTTATTGTTATTTAAGGGTTAAGTTATGTTATGTCCCTCTCTGCTGGTAACAACTGATAGGCATTTAATCCCTTAATAATATTTCTACAAACTTGTTTACTGGCCCTTCAAGTGAATTAGCATACAGAGCAGCCTTTTATCATAAAAAGGTTATAACACTCCTGCTTAACATATTTGCTAAAAGAAATGCAGTTGTGGAATTTATGAAGTTCTCTGACTGGTACAGCTAATTACAAGCTCTGTGAGTTAGGTTATTGAATTTTATGCAGAAACTATTGATTTTCCCATAGGCAGTGTGCTGCACAGTGTCACATTTGTTATAGCAATTCAAAAGCAATAACCCATATGACTAGTAAATAATGTATAGTAAGCCTATATGTTGTACATTTACAGGCTTAGCATTCAGAGTAAGAGCATTATGTTTTGTAGCTCAGAGGGGTCTCCTTTTATCAAGTGCCCAAAACTGGGAGATATGTTAATCTCTGAAACTCTGTGCTTCTGTTTTTCTATGTATACACTTAAACCAGCAGTATACACACGATAACAGTAGGGAGATGGATTTGCTTTTGTATTACATATGCAACCCCACCCCCCACAAACACACACAAAAAAGTGACAAGTAAATGTAAACTCTGCACTTCCCAAACAAGACCACTGCATATCCCCCACCATGGATGTATAGATGAAGGGGTGTGCAGCCATTGCACATAGGGTTGACAGTGCCACCCAACTGGTATTTTGCGGACATGGCTGGTGTTTTTAAGGTTCAAGTCCAAGCTGAAATAAAGATGATGGCCACAAGGTGAAACGTCTTCTATGTGTGTTAAAATCTATTTATAAACCAATGATCATATAAAATGCATTCCTAGCAGCTATAATTTCTATTTTTTATTATATAATTAATAAATAATTATTTATGCAAATATATGCTAGCAAAAAGGTAGAAACCCTAATTGCACATCACCAAGAATGGAGTGTGTTAAGTTTTCTCTACCAGTCTTTCTTATCACATATCTAACTTCACAGTTTTCCACCAGTTAATAAAGGATATTCCTCCACATCTTTTATTCACAGGCCCACATTTTATGAAGATCTGTGCGGACAATGTTCTCATTTGGGGTCTCCAGATCAGCATCTGCTGCACACGTGCTACTCTGCCCCCTGCAGAGCTTGTCAGTCATCCCAGATGAACAAGTCCAGGCTGTCTGACATTCGCTACCTCTGAGGTTTGCATTCCAAGAAAATAATTTATTAATCAAACATCTTGTTTTCCTTCATATTCTCTTCATATAATACAAAACACTAATGGTTCACTACCTAAGCAATCTATAAGGCACAACTTGTGAAAACTCTTCACCTAAAAAGTAAGTACTGTCTGCCAGACTTTCTCACTAAATACTGCTTGCAAGCAAACATATAAATTATACAGATAACTTACAGAAATGTATCACCAAAGGCCAGCTAGCCACTGCTCAATAGAAGTTTCCTTATACTAAAGCCATGAAAAGGTACAACTACCCCTCTTCATAAATGGTTGGGCAGCCTTCAACAGCCTGCAGGATGTAAGGATAGAAGTAAACTCACAGGCCAAAGAAGTATTAAAACCTAATTCTCTAACATTTCAGTAATCAGAATGGAGAGTAAAAAGGTAATCAGTCTGCCTCATATGCTCAGTAACATCTTGTACATTTTTTAGGGCTTTGATGACACCAAGTTCGAGTAAAATATCATTCTTGTGATGATTCAGGTATAACTAAATAGCAATCTTTGATAATGTTAAAATAATTAATCACCTTCCAAAGAAATATGGGAGCAGCCTTTAAAACGTAGTCTGACAAAAATTCCTGAAGAAAAAAATATGCTCTAAAAGCTCTGCCACAGTTCTAGTTGTGAACAAAGGCTCAAGGAAACCTGTGTTTAACAGATTCAAAGACTATTAGATCATAAGTTCAAGTGAATGATGTTGTGATACCTGCAAAGTATCAGGGTAAACAGGCATTTTCCACTCATTCAAACTTGAAAAAGTGGAAATCGGAATTTCCTGAGAGTTGGTGACTAAACTCATGTCTACTCCATTTAGAGAAATTCAATTAACTGAGGAACATGTAGCGATGCCAGTGTTACATTAGAAAAAAAAATTGTGATACCTGTTAATCAGCTAAAAAATGTTGTCTGGAGGTTGGTCACATGATTTTAGCTGTGGCATTTGGAAATTAAAAATGACACTATAAATGTGTCATTAATTATGAATAACATATGGATTATGGTTAGTAGAAACAGTGCTGGCACACGCTAAGTGTTGGACCATTTTGTGCAAAACCAATCATGAAAAAATGCTGCTGATAAAGCAATTAAAATGGACGATTGTGATCACATGAACATAGCAGCCAATAGCATGCGAATAATAATCAAAGGGAGATTGTGATCAGCCCCATAGTTTTATGGAAGTTTTAGTACAATAATAAAATGCTAGAACAGCATTTTCTTTTTGTACTTTATGTCCCTTTACTCAGTAAACTGATATTATTTTATTTATTTATAAACAATCTGTTGAATTATTACTAGAACTTACTATTAAAGTGACAGTAAAGTCAAAACTAAACTATCATGGTACAGACAGAAAGTGCACATTTAAAGAATATTCCTATATTATCTAAGTTTCTTTGTTCTCTTAATAAAGAAGAATACTAAGGTAGGCTCGAGAGCAGAAATGCACTACTGCAAGCGAGCTGCTGATGGTGGCTGCACATACATGTTTCTTCTTATTGGGTCACCCAGTGTGTCCATCTAGCTCCCAGTAGTGCATTGCTGCTTCTTTGACAAAGGATACAAAGGGTATTAATCAAATGCGATAACACAAGTAAACTGGAAAGCTGTTTAAAATTGTATGCTCTATCTGAATAGTTAAAATTGGTTTCTATGTTCATTTCATTATTACAAGTGGGAATGGGAAAATGCTCTTGCATAAGTGTTTCAATTCATTAGTTTTGCACTTGATTTTAAATGATTTTGACCCTTTCTAATTGTCTTGCTAAATGTTATACATCATATTTTACAAAGGGCGATAAAGATCATATACAGTGCTCTCTCCAGGACCTATTTAGGGCCAGATTACAAGTGGAGCTGTATTTTTTGCTCCAGATCACACGCTAACTACGCTAAGAGGTAAGCTTTTTGTGTGCCTCAGGTAGTTGAAAGTAAAATGTTTTCGCTGACGCACTAACCCAATGTGAGTAAAAAGTTGAACTTAGGATATAGCATGCATTAACGTATTCCCAATGGAGAGAAAAAAAGTGGGAGAAAAACCTAACACCATAATTGCGTGCAAACCTGATTGCATATTCTCAAGTGCGCTAACCCAACATGAAAAAAGATTTCACATTCCAATGTTCTTCACATAGCAGAATATGCTCTATGTATTCATAAATACATATTTCTATTTCTACATATATCTGATGGTATTTTGGTACGATATATATAGGAATATCTATTTAGAAATACATAGAACATATTCTGTTATGTACAGAACATTGGAGTGTGAAATGTATACTGCAAATACACAGTATAACTCTTCATTAAAAATGTATATTGCATTAATATGTTTTTACATGTTTTCATCTACTTGACTGCAAAGCGCCCCAATGCACATATATATATATATCTATATGTGTGTACATATGTATTTATGTGGTTTTATGAGTATATGTTAGTAAATACATATAAATAAATATTATATATATATATATATATATATATATATATATATATATATATATATATATATATACACACATACACACACATATACAGTCATGCATTTCTGTCAGATAATGCACCACTGTTTATTTTTTTATTTTTTTTGTAATGGTATGACAAGAAAGTGGAGGGAAAAAAAGCCAAATCTGACACATTCCATGCAAAACTCCAAAAATGGACTGGACAAAATTATGGTATCTTCTCAAAATTGTAAGAAATAATTGCATTCCAAGTTTGTGATGCTCCTGTAATTTGTAATTAAACTCACCTGTATCAATTAACAGGTGCACTACTGACAATATAGAAACCACACCAGCAACAAGTTAAAATGGTGACAAATGTACTCAATCTTTCTGTTGTGTGTCTCTGTGTGCCACACTGAGCATGGAGAAGAGAAAGAGAAGCAAAGAATTGTGGAAAAGCATGGACAGTCTCAAGGTTACAAGTCCCTCTCCAGAGATCGTAATGTTCCTGTGTCCACTGTGCGCAACATTGTCAAGAAGTTTACAGCTAATCTCCCTGGATGTGGACAAAAGAGAAAAATTGATCAAAGATTGCAACAAAGGATTGTTCGAATGGTGGATAAAGAACCTTGATCAACTTCCAGACAAATTCAAGCTGACCTTCAGGCTCAGGGTACAAATGTGTCAGCTTGCACTATACGTCAACATCTGAATGAAAGGGACGCTATGGTAGGACCCAGGAGGACCCCACTGCTGACACAGAAACATAAAAAAGCCAGATTGGAGTTTGTGAAAACTTACCTGAGGAAGTCAAAAATCCTTTTGGGAGAATGTGCTATGGACAGACGAAACAGTGACCCAAAGCACACGTCAAAAAGAACTTAGAAATGGTTTAAGACAAAGTGCTGGAGAGTACTGAACGGGCCAGCAATGAGTCCAGATCTTAATCCCATAGCACCTGTGGAGAGATCTCAAAACAGCAGTTGGAAAAAAGAACCCTTCCAATCTGAGGGACCTGGAGCAGTTGGTGAAAGAAGAGTGGTCCAAAATTCCAGTAGAGTGGTGTAAGAAACTCATTGATGGTTAGAGGAAGCAATTGATTTCAGATTTGTTTTCCAAGGGGTTTGCTACCAAATATTAAATTGAGGGTGCCAATAATTTTGTCCAGTCTATTTTCTGAATTTTGCGTGGAATGTGTCAGATTTGGCTTTTTCCCACTTTTTTGTGTTATATCATTACAAACAAAAGAAATAAACATGAGAATCCTTAAACATTTGTAATTGCAACAATTTTCTGGGCAAAGTGGTGCATTATCTGACAGAAATATATATATATACACACACACACATACATACACTGTATGATTCCGCAGCGCTAAAGAAGACTTTCCCTTTAATGATTCAGAGCGAACATGTAATTTTAAATACTATTTCTATTCACTTCTGTTATCAAATTTCCTTTCCTACTGAGAGTTAGTTGGTGATTTACAGTTACACACAATTGTCTCTTGTCACTGGCTCAGGTAGCTCAGTAGTTACTGTTACACTGGTGCTGAAATTAACTATGCATTGAATCCCTTTGCTCTGGTTTAACACATAGTTAGAGCGTATGTGCACTATTGCTTGCATATAACATAATAGAGCATGTTCTTTCTAAACTTGTATCTCCATTTAAGTAAGATTTATAAATAACAGAAACTGTTATAATATTGCATGCTATAGTATTACACTGCCCCCCACAGTCATGCCATGAATCAATTTAACCAAGACAGAAACATCCCTTTATTACATATAAAACGTGCCCTAAAGGGAGAGGCAGTATATATATCACTCCAGGAGCAACCTGCAGTCACCACTCATAGACAACCACCAGGCACATTATGCTATACAAGCTGCACTTTACCACTTGCCCACTTGTGGTAAAATGTGGAGATTAAATATAGCCCCTTAGGATTGCTTGGAATAGCTAAAGCTTTCAAAGGAACTACAGAGGAAAGTGCATTGGAAAAGCAGCAAAAGGGGTTAATGTGTATAAAACACAAAGCAATATCTATTCCCATTATTCTGAATGGCTCAGCCTCATAAACTGGCAGATGTCTTACTCTAGGTATCCAAAACAGACTAAGAGTATCCATTTCAATCACATCTGTTCATAAAAGACCATGGCAGAAGAGGATATACACTCAGAATTAATTATGTTTCAGCTTCTTTGGGTCTTCGTTGTTATGTTTGGAAGCTTTTTTTCTTTCATAGACTTACCGTTAGCTTTGTTGACATCACTTTGCTATCAATATCTCAGATTACACCTCATATGTTAACAGCAGTAAGAGCTTTGCAGTACTCTTATAGTGACACAGAAATTAAAGTTTAAAGCACGGATTAACAGTACATTCATTCTTATGAGATGAAAATATAAAATTATATATTCAGTAAATGAAAACATGTAAAATATGTATTGATAAAGTCAAATGTCATTTTTTAGGTCTTTATGGTATGAATACTACATAAGTTAAAATATAATTTTTCACTAAACTTTCAAGGGATAGTAAACATATATTTTGTATACATTATTGTGCAGTATGTGAACAATTAAATAGGGGTTATGGGCAGGGGTACTCTCACCTTTTCTGCAGCCATTTGTACCTAGATTTAGGTCCCCAAAACTGCCACCTTTCCCTCTTGATAGCCCACCTGTCAGATGCAGAATTTATTTTTTAAAACCGCATTGCAGGGTTGTTCGCCAATCACAGCCATATTACAAGCACCCTTTACTTCTGCGCTGATTGAGGCTGTTGGCTGCATAAAAGAGAAGAGCAATGCATGTATAGCGCAATCATTCTATGCAGCCTACGGCACTAGTGATATGGCTGTGATTGGCAAACAACCCTGTCAAATGGTTTAAAAATATATATTTTTTCTACTTGACAGGTGAGCTATTGGGGAAAAGGTTACAGTTTCAGGGGACAAAAGCTGGATAAAACTTGCTGCTAAAAAGTTGAGTGCCTCCTAACCCTCTTTAATTGTGCACACACTGCACAATAATGTTAACATAAAATTAATGTTTAATGTTCTTTCATTTTTATTTTGTAGTAAATTAAATACCTCACTTCCAGGGACATGAAGATATAGGCATTGGCAACACCTGCGCTATAAACAAAGCCAGATAGCAGGGCATTGTTAAGGGGTTAAAGGGACAGTCAACACCAGACTTTTTGTTGTTTAAAAAAATAGATAATCCCTTTATTACCCATTCCCCAGTTTTGCATAACAAACACAGTTATAATAATACATGTTTTACCTCTGTAACTACCTTGTATCTAAGCCTCTGCAGACTGCCCCCTTATTTCAGTTCATTTGACAGACTTGCATTTTAGCCAATCAGTGCTCACTCCTCTGTAAATTCACGTGTGTGAGCTCAATGTTATCTATGTAAACACATAAATTAATGCCCTCTAGTGGTGAAAAACTGTCAAAATGCTTTCAGATTAGAGGCGGACTTCAAGATCTAAGAAATTAGCATATGAATCTCCTAGGTTTAGATTTCAACTAAGACTACCAAGAGAACAAAGCAAAATTGATAATAAAAGTAAATTGTACAGTTGTTTAAAATGACATGCCCTATTTGAATCATGAAACTTTTTTTTGGACTTGACTGTCCTTTTAAGGTCTTATTGTAGGCTCAAAATGTTGTCTTCTTCCTTGGACCCTGATATAAAGTCATAAAGGTTCTTTTTTATAATTTTGGAGGCTGGGACCACTTTTTTTCTTTTCTCTGTGCTTGGAAGTGGCTAATTCAGAGTTATGTGCCTTGAATAATAACTGTGTGCTGTTTTGCTGTTTATTGAACTTTATAGGCCGTTAAACTGTGTCAACGACAATTTCTGTACACTGAGATTGTTTCATACTACTTGAGTCACAAGGGCCACGCCAAATTGAACCTAAGTGTTGATGGGATAAATGTAAGTTGAAACTTGCTATTGTCACACACTTCTTACAGGACTTCACTGAAAGTGAGATGTGTACATTGCGTGTCACAAGGAATTTTCACGCCTGTTAAAACTTGGGTCTTAGCCAGACCTGAGCTATTACACCCCTAAATGCCCAAAAGATAGCTGATGTACAGCGTACATCAGCTGTCATTAAGAGGTTATTAACAAAGACTTAAGACCTACCTGTTTACGCAAGCCTTTCAGAACTAAAATTTCTAACCCTCTTCTGTAAATGAACCTTGTGTAAAGCACTTTAAGTCCAACCAGGAGAAAAGTGTTATATTATAAGTCGTTAATAATAATAATAATAATAGTAATATCTGGTACGGCCTTTTTCATCAAAGGCCATCCTACATTGTTCATTAAAGAAATTGCCCCTGAATATTGTTAAATTGGTATCTATAAAAAATATTACCATTGCATGGCACAAAATTTGTAATAGCTTAAGAGTGTCGCCTTTGTTTTCGGAGTTTCTACCTATAACTGGTAACCCAGAATTTTTCCCTGGGATAGTCCAAGAAGTATTTAGAGGTTGGGCGGAACATGGATTATGCTTTGTTCATCAAATTTTTTCCTCAAATCAATTAATGACTTCAGAGGCGGTTTTTCATAAGTTTAGTCTCCCAAGGACGAATTTATATGCCTACTTTCAATTACGTCACTATGTATTTTCCCAGAAATGGGACACAGAATTTTTGTCTACATGGTCCGATCTTAAGAACATTATTCGTAGATTTGGATTAGGTATCACATCAATATCATTGTTATATGATATCATGCTGGCTAAACAGGGGGAACTTCACATGACTAAGTTGTTCTATTCCTGGAGGGAACACTTTCCTACCTTGGAAGAGGACAGGATTAAACAAAGTTTTCTAGCAATAGATAAGTTACGGGTATCAGTAGCATGGAGTGAATCACACACAAAAATAATTAATAATTATTATGTATCTCCAGAAAAAATGGCTAGATTTTACTCTACACAATCGTTTGGGTGTCCACATATGTTTTGGTCATGTCCGAAAATTCAACAATTTTGGCAAAAGATCTGGTATTGGTATAGTAAATTATATAAAGACTTGAGTCGGTTTATAATGGAAGATTTTTTCTAATAACCTCTGAGTTCAGAACTAAAACCCAGATTAAAATTTTAAATACCATTATCCTGACGGCAAGACACCTGATTCTGAAGAACTGGAAAGACCATGCAGCTCCGAGCTTCTCGTTTTTTTTGAAAGATATACAGCATCAGATCTTGTTTGAATCTTACGATACGAAATTTCTAACTAATATCAGGATAAGAGGCTTCCTTCTGGAGTGGCTCCCTATAATTAAAGCTAATTCTTTTGCAATTCAGAGAGTTATACTTACCCTGTTTTTGAACTCTATCCCATTTGCAGAACTTGTTATTTCCAACTTATCTCCCCCTGCTTGGTTAGTACGGACTAGGGAGACAGGTCCCTGATATCAGTTTTCGAAGGAGCCGATGAGTTAGGGATTATCCGCAAATGAGGCTTACTGGGCGTGGGGGGAGGTGGCGGAGTGGAGGAGGAGGAGAAGCGGGTACTATATACCCCCTTTTTTTTTATTTTTATTTTTTATTTTTGTTTTATCTTATTTTTTTTTGCTAAAGAAAACTACTATGAAAACAGTGTATAGCTACCATTTCTGGAATTTTGTCTTTTTCCTGAACTATATAGGTTAAAATTATTTGTTATAGGTTCTATATTATAGAAACGTTAGAGTAAAATAAGGCTATGTTGTGGATTTAGTATCGTAGCAATTACTCTGCAATGATTATTGACTATTCCTTGGTATATGCCTAAAATATAACCGATGTCAGATAATTGTTTGTAAATCGATTCTTAAATTCTTTTTGTTATGTTTTTGTTTCTTTCCTTTGCTCCCTGTGAGTTGCAAAGGAAAATATAAAGGGATATGATAGATATATGATGTGCACTGTTGTTATATATAAATAAAGGATTGGAAAAAAAAAAAAAGAGGTTATTAACAAAGACTTAAGACCTACCTGTTTACGCAAGCCTTTCAGAACTAAAATTTCTAACCCTCTTGTGTAAATGAACCTTGTGTAAAGCACTTTAAGTCCAACCAGGAGAAAAACAGAATTTATGCTTACCTGATAAATTACTTTCTCCAACGGTGTGTCCGGTCCACGGCGTCATCCTTACTTGTGGGAATATCTCTTCCCCAACAGGAAATGGCAAAGAGTCCCAGCAAAGCTGTCCATATAGTCCCTCCTAGGCTCCGCCCACCCCAGTCATTCGACCGACGGACAGGAGGAAAAAAACAGGAGAAACTATAGGGTGCCGTGGTGACTGTAGTTAGAGAAAATAATTCATCAAACCTGATTAAAAAACCAGGGCGGGCCGTGGACCGGACACACCGTTGGAGAAAGTAATTTATCAGGTAAGCATAAATTCTGTTTTCTCCAACATTGGTGTGTCCGGTCCACGGCGTCATCCTTACTTGTGGGAACCAATACCAAAGCTTTAGGACACGGATGAAGGAAGGGAGCAAATCAGGTTACCTAAACAGAAGGCACCACGGCTTGCAAAACCTTTCTCCCAAAAATAGCCTCTGAAGAAACAAAAGTATCAAATTTGTAAAATTTGGCAAAAGTGTGCAGTGAAGACCAAGTCGCTGCCTTACATATCTGATCAACAGAAGCCTCGTTCTTGAAGGCCCATGTGGAAGCCACAGCCCTAGTGGAGTGAGCTGTGATTCTTTCAGGAGGCTGCCGTCCGGCAGTCTCGTAAGCCAATCGGATGATGCTTTTAAGCCAAAAGGAAAGAGAGGTAGAAGTCGCTTTTTGACCTCTCCTTTTACCAGAATAGACGACAAACAGAGAAGAAGTTTGTCTGAACTCTTTTGTAGCTTCTAAATAGAATTTTAGAGCACAGACTACGTCTAAATTGTGTAACAAACGTTCCTTCTTTGAAACTGGATTCGGACACAAAGAAGGTACAACTATCTCCTGGTTAATATTTTTGTTAGAAACAACCTTTGGAAGAAAACCAGGCTTAGTACGCAAAACAACCTTATCTGCATGGAACACCAGATAGGGCGGAGAACACTGCAGAGCAGATAACTCTGAAACTCTTCTAGCAGAAGAAATAGCAACCAAAAACAAAAAACTTTCCAAGATAACAACTTAATATCTATGGAATGTAGAGGTTCAAACGGAACCCCTTGAAGAACTGAAATAACTAGATTTAAACTCCAGGGAGGAGTCAAAGGTCTGTAAACAGGCTTGATCCTAACCAGAGCCTGAACAAATGCTTGAACATCTGGCACAGCTGCCAGTCGTTTGTGTAATAAGACAGATAAAGCAGAAATCTGTCCCTTTAGAGAACTCGCTGATAATCCTTTATCCAAACCCTCTTGAAGAAAGGAAAGGATCTTAGGGATTTTGATCTTATTCCATAAGAATCCCTTGGATTCACACCAGCAGATATATATTTTCCATATTTTATGGTAAATTTTTCTAGTTACCGGTTTTCTGGCTTGAACTAGAGTATCTATCACAGAATCTGAAAACCCACGCTTTGATAGAATCAAGCGTTCAATTTCCAAGCCGTCAGCTGGAGGGAGACCAGATTTGGATGTTCGAATGGACCCTGTACAAGAAGATCCTGTCTCAAAGGTAGCTTCCATGGTGGAACCGATGACATATTCACCAGGTCTGCATACCAAGTCCTGCGTGGCCACGCAGGAGCTATCAAGATCACAGAGGCCCTCTCCTGCTTGATCCTGGCTACCAGCCTGGGAATGAGAGGAAACGGTGGAAACACATAAGCTAGGTTGAAGGTCCAAGGCGCTACTAGTGCATCCACTAGAGTCGCCTTGGGATCCCTGGATCTGGACCCGTAGCAAGGAACCTTGAAGTTCTGACGAGACGCCATCAGATCCATATCTGGAATGCCCCATAATTGAGTCAACTGGGCAAAGATCTCCGGGTGGAGTTCCCACTCCCCCGGATGGAATGTCTGACGACTCAGATAATCCGCCTCCCAGTTTTCCACACCTGGGATGTGGATCGCAGATAGGTGGCAGGAGTGATCCTCCGCCCATTTTATTATTTTGGTCACTTCTTTCATCGCCAGGGAACTCCTTGTTCCCCCCTGATGATTGATATAAGCAACAGTCGTCATGTTGTCTGATTGGAATCTTATGAATCTGGCCTTTGCTAGTTGAGGCCAAGCCCTGAGAGAATTGAATATCGCTCTCAGTTCCAGAATGTTTATCGGGAGAAGAGACTCTTCCCGAGACCATAGTCCCTGAGCTTTCAGGGATTCCCAGACCGCGCCCCAGCCCACTAGACTGGCGTCGGTCGTGACGATGACCCACTCTGGTCTGCGGAAGCTCATTCCCTGGGACAGGTGGTCCAGGGTTAGCCACCAACGGAGTGAGTCTCTGGTCTTCTGATCTACTTGAATCACTGGAGACAAGTCTGTATAGTCCCCATTCCACTGTTTCAGCATTCACAGTTGTAATGGTCTTAGATTAATTCACGCAAAAGGAACTATGTCCATTGCTGCAACCATCAACCCTACTACTTCCATGCACTGAGCTACGGAAGGACGAGGAATAGAATGAAGAACTTGACAAGCGTTTAGAAGTTTTGACTTTCTGACTTCTGTCAGGAAAATCCTCATTTCTAAAGAATCTATTATTGTTCCCAGGAAGGGAACTCTTGTCGACGGAGACAGGGATCTTTTTTCTATGTTCACCTTCCATCCGTGAGATCTGAGAAAGGCCAGAACGATGTCTGTGTGAGCCTTTGCCTTTGAAAGAGACGACGCTTGTATTAGAATGTCGTCCAAGTACGGTACTACTGCAATGCCCCTTGGCCTTAGAACCGCTAGAAGGGATCCGAGTACCTTTGTGAAAATCCTTGGAGCAGTGGCTAACCCGAATGGGAGGACCACAAATTGGTAATGTTTGTCCAGAAAGGAGAACCTTAGGAACTGATGATGTTCTTTGTGGATAGGAATATGTAGATATGCATCCTTTAGATCCACGGTAGTCATAAATTGACCTTCCTGGATTGTGGGTAGAATCGTTCGAATGGTTTCCATTTTGAACGATGGTACTCTGAGAAATTTGTTTAGGATCTTTAAATCCAGAATTGGTCTGAAAGTTCCCTCTTTTTTGGGAACTACAAACAGATTTGAGTAAAATCCCACTCCTTGTTCCGCCGTTGGAACTGGGTGTATCACTCCCATCTTTAACAGGTCTTCTACACAATGTAAGAATGCCTGTCTCTTTATTTGGTTTGAGGATAAGTGAGACATGTGGAACCTTCCCCTTGGGGGTAGTTCCTTGAATTCCAGAAGATAACCCTGAGAAACTATTTCTAGTGTCCAGGGATCCTGAACATCTCTTGCCCAAGCCTGAGCAAAGAGAGAGAGTCTGCCCCCTACTAGATCCGGTCCCGGATCGGGGGCTACTCCTTCATGCTGTTTTGTTAGCAGCAACAGGCTTCTTGGCCTGCTTACCCTTGTTCCAGCCTTGCATTGGTTTCCAGGCTGGTTTGGTTTGAGAAGCATTACCCTCTTGTTTAGAGGATGCAGAGTTAGAGGCCGGTCCGTTCCTGAAATTGCGAAAGGAACGAAAATTAGACTTATTCTTGGCTTTGAAAGGCCTATCTTGTGGGAGGGCGTGGCCCTTTCCCCCAATGATGTCTGAAATAATCTCTTTCAATTCTGGCCCAAAGAGAGTCTTACCCTTGAAGGGGATATTAAGCAATTTTGTCTTGGAAGATACATCCGCTGACCAAGACTTTAGCCAAAGCGCTCTGCGCGCCACAATTGCAAACCCTGAATTTTTCGCCGCTAATCTAGCTAGTTGCAAAGCGGCATCTAAAATAAAAGAATTAGCCAACTTGAGTGCGTGAACTCTGTCCATAACCTCCTCATACGGAGTCTCTCTACTGAGCGACTTTTCTAGTTCCTCGAACCAGAACCACGCTGCTGTAGTGACAGGAACAATGCACGAAATGGGTTGCAGGAGGTAACCTTGCTGTACAAAAATCTTTTTAAGCAAACCCTCCAATTTTTTATCCATAGGATCTTTGAAAGCACAATTATCCTCGATAGGAATAGTAGTGCGCTTGTTTAAAGTAGAAACTGCCCCCTCGACCTTAGGGACTGTCTGCTATAAGTCCTTTCTGGGGTCATAGGAAATAATTTCTTAAATATAGGAGGGGGGACAAAAGGTATGCCGGGCTTCTCCCACTCCTTATTCACTATATCCGCCACCCGCTTGGGTATAGGAAAAGCGTCAGGGTGCACCGGAACCTCTAGGAACTTGTCCATCTTGCATAATTTTTCTGGAATGACCAGGTTGTCACAATCATCCAGAGTAGATAACACCTCCTTAAGCAGTGCGCGGAGATGCTCTAATTTAAATTTAAATGTCACAACATCAGGTTCTGCCTGTTGAGAAATTTTACCTGAATCTGAAATTTCCCCATCCGACAAAACCTCCCTCATGACCCCTTCAGATTGGTGTGAGGGTATGACAGAGCAATTATCATCAGCGCCCTCCTGCTCTACAGTGTTTAAAACAGAGCAATCACGCTTTCTCTGATATGCAGGCATTTTGGATAAAATATTTGCTATGGAGTTATCCATTACTGCCGTTAATTGTTGCATAGTAATAAGCATTGGCGCGCTAGAAGTACTAGGGGCCTCCTGCGTGGGCAAAACTGGTGTAGACACAGAAGGAGATGATGTAGAACTATGTCTACTCCCTTCATCTGATGAATCATCTTGGGCAACTTTACTATCTGTGGCAATACTGTCCTTACTTTGTTTGGACGCTATGGCACAATTATCACACAATTTTGAAGGTGGACACACATTGATCTTCAAACATATAGAACATAGCTTATCTGAAGGTGCAGACATGTTAAACAGGCTTAAACTTGTCAAGAAAGTACAAAAAAACGTTTTAAACAAAACCGTTACTGTCTCTTTAAATTTTAAACAGTGCACACTTTATTACTGAATATGTGAAAAAGTATGAAGGAATTGTTCAAAATTTACCAAATTTTCACCACAGTGTCTTAAAGCATTCAAAGTATTGCACACCAATTTTCAGAGCTTTAGCCCTTAAAATAAAGAAACCGGAGCAGGTTACAGTTTTAACCCCTCTACAGTCCCAGCTACAGCCTTTGCTGCGACTTTACCAAACCCAGGGGGGAATACGATACCAAATGAAGCCTTCTAGGAACTTTTCCAACAACTTTCAGATCCTCACACATGCATCTGCATGCCTTGCTCTCAAAAGTAACTGCGCAGTAATGGCGCGAAAATGAGGCTCAGCCTACAACTGGGAAGGCCCTTCCTGACTGGAAAGGTGTCTAACACAGTGCCTGACGTTAAAAAACGTTCCCCAAGCTTATAAGTGTGAATTAAAAGAATAAACATGTATAAAATGCCCAAATAAAGCAATCGATTTTGCCAATAAAAGTGTCTACTAGTTTTATAGCCCATATTAAGCCCTTTATTCTGTTTGAGACTAAGAAAATGGCTTACCGGTCCCCATGAGGGGAAATGACAGCCTTCCAGCATTACACAGTCTTGTTAGAAATATGTCTAGTCATACCTTAAGCAGAAAAGTCTGCTAACTGTTTCCCCCAACTGAAGTTACTTCATCTCAACAATCCTATGTGGAAACAGCAAACGATTTTAGTTACTGTCTGCTAAAATCATCTTCCTCTCACAAACAGAACTCTTCATCTTTTTCTGTTTCAGAGTAAATAGTACATACCAGCACTATTTTAAAATAACAAACTCTTGATAGTAGAATAAAAAAACTACAACTAAACACCACATACTCTTAACCATCTCCGTGGAGATGTTGCCTGTGCAACGGCAAAGAGAATGACTGGGGTGGGCGGAGCCTAGGAGGGACTATATGGACAGCTTTGCTGGGACTCTTTGCCATTTCCTGTTGGGGAAGAGATATTCCCACAAGTAAGGATGACGCCGTGGACCGGACACACCAATGTTGGAGAAAGTGTTATATTATAAATTGTTAATAATAATATTAAGTCATGCTTTCACAGGTTAACCATACATTTTTCTGTTACCTGTGTTCTAGTAGTCGGTGCTACAGCTGTAAGTAGTTTGTTTGCGTTATTCATTTGGCTCTGTTTCTTGTAAGTGCTCTCCTGTAACGTCAGAAGTATATTATACCAGTGTTCTCCCCAGGACCTTTTTAGTGGGTGCACCATTCAGCTGATTTTACTGACCACCCAGCTAAAGTTTTAGCTATAATTAAGCTTAAATTAGCTAAATGTTAAAAATGTTCAAATTTGTATTGCACAGACTAACATTAAAGAAACATAATACTCATATGCTAAATGACTTAAAAGTGATGCAGCATAACCGTAAAAAGTTGACATGAAAATATCACCTGAAAATCTCTATGTAAAAAGGGAAGGTATTTTTCAACAAAATTTCTTCAGCTCATCAGAGTAAATGCTCTGTGAACGTTTATACTTTCGCTGTTGCCATCTGCAAGTCTAAAAAAAAAAAAACAATAGCCAATCAGCATTATAATTCCTTTGCTGTGATCTCATGAGATTTCACTGGAATCCCGTGAAATCTTATAGTAAACTTCCTTAAACTGAATAGGAAAATAACATAACTGTGCCTGCAAATGCCAGATGCACATTCCCTTGTAAGTCCTGGGACTAGCATCCTGGGGCAAGATTACATATACGGAGTTGCCCGCAAAAGCCATCAACGCCTGTTTTTACGCGGTTTTGGTATCACAAACACAGCGCTGCATATAAACGCGGCACCTATATTTCACCTGTCAGCCACAGTTTTTACTGCCATAAGCTAACATAGAACAACGTCGCAAATCGGTGTCACATATTCAGCGCAAGGACTTACGCAGCAAAAATTGAGAAATGTTACTCCATTTTCACCTCGCCACACAAAGGCAGGCTAGGCAAGACTTGCGCTGAGTATTAGAACACTGTAACTCCCTGAAAATAGTAACTAACACCTAACGCATGCGCAACAGATATATACTTATAAAGGTTGAATCTGGTACATATCAAAATGTATTAAAAATATAAACAAACAATAAAAAACAAATCAAAAGTGCTAAAGACTATGGGGCCTATCTATCAAGCTCTGAATGGAGCTTGATGCCCCGTGTTTATGCCCCGTGTTTCTGCAGTTATGAAGCAGCGGTCACAAAGACCGCTGTTCCATAACCTGTCCGCCTGCTCAGAGCAGGCGGACAGACATCACCGGAAATCAACCCGATCGAGTACGATCGGGTTGATTAACACCCCCATGCTGGCGGCCCATTGGCCGCGAGTCTGCAGGGGGCGGCGTTGCAATGCTGAATACGGCGAGTGTATTGCTTGCAGTATTCAGCGAGGTCTGGCGGACCTGATACGCACTGTCGGATCAGGTCCGCCAGACTTTGATAAATTGGGGCCTATATATCAATAATAGGACAAAGCCTTACACGTTTATTTATACAGTATATAATCAGCAATAGCAAGCATCAGCTAATAATTGTGCAAAAGGTAATAGTGAACATCAATTTAAATAATTTCCATCAATCTAGGGGCTAGGTGTAAATAACAAGCTTGGCACTATATCATGCAAAGCATAGTTTCATATTACCTGATTTAATTTAAACGATCCAAATGATGACTATTATATCTGGGTTGCACATAAGCCAGGGGCAGTTGTAAACTTATACTGTCCTGAAAAAGTGAAAAGTAAACATCTGTAGATGTCCTTTAGGCTAAGGGCATAACCATAAAACACAATACCAGGTGCAGGAGCTCATTGGAGTGAAGCAGCTGGTGTTGTGCACAGACCAACTAATTGCAAACCAACTAATCGATTATGAGATTTGTTGACAACTATTTTCATAATCGATTATGACGATTAGTTGTTGCAGCTCTACAATAAACCTAATAAAACTATTAACCACTAATCCGCCAAACCCACACAAAGCAATAATCCTAATAATTCTATTAACTCTTAACCCGCCAAACCCCCACATTACATAAAATAATAAACCAAATTATCAAAAATAATGTTCAATTCAGCCAATAGGATTTCAGTAGCTCTCATCCTATTAGCTGATTTAAATTTGAAAAATCAAATCAGCCAATAGGAATGCAAGGGACGCCAAATTTAAACGCGTACCTTGAATTCAGTATTCAGTGTATGGCGGCGATTGTAAGAAGAGGATCCTCCACGCTCCATGGCTCCGCGGTCGTAGGTCCTGCTCATCTCCGCTCTGTGCCGGCTTGGTCCTGGATGAAGAAGGAAGAGGTCCCCGCTTGGAAGAAGATGTCGGCCGCTTGAAGAAGATTTCACTGCCTGGAACAGGACCTTCTCCGCCGGACTTCAGGAACGGTGAGTTTTATTTTTTGGAGGTTTGTTGTTTTTTTTTGTTTTTTATTAGGGATTTCTGGGCACTCTTAAAAGAGCCAAATGCCCTATTAAGGGCAGTGAAAGAGCTGAATGTCCTTTTAAGGGCAATGCCCATACAAATGCCCCTTAAAGGGTAATGGGTAGTTTAGGATTTTTTAGTGTTAGGTTTTTTTATTTTGGGGGTTTGGTGTTACGCTTCGTATTTTTTTAAGGAAAAGAGTTGTTTAACTTAAGGCAATGCCCTACAAAAGCTCCTTTTAAGGGCTATTGGTAGTTTAGTATTCGATTAGGGGGTGTTTTTATTTTGGGGGGCTTTTTTATTTTCATAGGGATTAGGTTTAATTTTTTTATTTTTGATAATTTGGTTTATTATTTTATGTAATGTTAGACTTTTTTTATTTTTTGTAATCTTAAGATTCATTTTAAAAAATATTTTTTTATTTTAAGTAATGTTAGCTTTTTTATTTTAATTGTAACTTAGTATTTTTTAATTTAGGTAATTAAGGTTAATTTAGGGGGTGTTAGGTTAGGGGGTTTAGTAATTTAATTAGTCATTTGCGTTGTGGGGGTTTGGCAGATTAGGGGTTAATAGATTTATTAGGATTATTGCGTTGTGTGGGTTTGGCCGATTAGGGGTTAATAGTTTAATTAGGCATATTGCATGTGGGGGGTTGTTGGTTTAGGGGTTAATACTTTTATTTTTAGTTCCGATGTGGGTTTGATGGCGGATGTAGGGGTTTTACGTGTCGGTTTATTTTTGAGAGGCCGTTTAGACTTTTACTGGAGATTTTATTTATTTTTATTTTTTCTTAGGCGCTGCCAAATTTTTCTGTGCAGAATACTTTATACTGTGGTACTCTATTCTTTAGGTAACACGTTTCGAAATTGATCTGTTATCTACTTATTAATGTAGTAAAGGAGGAACTACACTTAATGCCCACAACTCGGCCATCAGAGAGGTTGCAAGGATTATATGTTATACTTTTTTGGAATTTCCAAATTGGTTACCTTTATATAACCACTATGCTCCTCACACAGTAGCTCAATTCTACACTGTGTTAAGATAAAGTATAAGTGAACATTCATGTATTTGGCATAAAAATAAAAAAAAGACGTGTGCACCAAGACACACACACACAGTATTGCACGTTTTACTGTGTCAGCCGCAATCATAGACTAGAATTAAACAATACAAATAGTATATAACAAAAATTAAAGCACTATGTCACAAAACATAACCATAAAAAATAAATGTAAAAATATTTAAAACTGTCATTAAAGGGACACTCAATCAAAATAAAACTTTCATTATTCAGATAGAGCATGCAATTTTAAACAACTTTCCAATTTACTTCAATTAACAAAATGTGCAGTCTTTTTATATTTAAACTTTTTGAGTCACCAGCTCCTACTGAGCATGTGGAAGAATAAATGTGTATGCATTTGTGAATGGCTGATTGCTGTCACACGGTACGTGTATGCATTTGTGATTGGCTGATGGCTGTCACATGGTACAGGGGGGAGTGGAAAAATACATAACTTAAAGGGACACTCAATCAAAATTAAACTTTCATTATTTAGATAGAGCATGCCATTTTACACAACTTTCCAATTTACTTCCATTAACTAAATGTGCACAGTCTTTTTATATTTAAACTTTTTGAGTCACCAGCTTCTACTGAGCATGTGCAAGAATAAGTGTGTATGCATTTTTGATTGGCTGATGGCTGTCACATGGTACGTGTATGCATTTGTGATTGGCTGATGGCTGTCACATGGTACGTGTATGCATTTGTGATTGGCTGATGGCTGTCACATGGTATAGGGGGAGTAGAAATAGACATAACTTTTAAAATTGTCAGAAAAAAAAATCTACTTCTCATTTGAAGTTCAGACTAAGTGCTATTGCATTGTCTTGTTATCTTGCATTTGTTGATTATGCAAATCTACAGTGTTGACTGGTCGTTTAAGGAAGCATATTTTACATTGTTTGGAAACTCAGACAATAATTGAATATTTTATCTCCTTTGATGACAGAAATTATCTCTTTGGTAGTGTATATAGAAGGAAGAAGCATCCCATAAATTGGCATTCATCTGCATGTGAGTGGCATTATATAGCACTTGCAAAATGGCACATCCAATAATTAGCACTGGGCACCTGGGCAGCTCAGCAAACATGGACTTCCCAAAGGGAAAGATGACACTTTGAAAAAAAAAAAAATCACGTTCCTGAGATTTGTTTACTTGTATAGTTGCAAGGACTGCCTCCAAGCTTATTGCAGAACCCCTTCCTGTAACCTGGCCTTGGTGCAAAGTGCCATGAGGAAACATGATGACAGTATGTCCTGTTCTCTAAAAACTGCCTATTGACATCTGCTAAGGAATGCTCACTACAGCAAGTTAACCCTACTCTCTCTTTTCTGCTTTAAGGTATGTGAATTGGGTCCTGCATCATCTCCTGCCAAATTCACTACTTTTTGTGGCAACTGGACTCTAAGTCTCCCATTTACAGGACGTCTCTAGACTGTCTCCCATCTTGTTCAACTCTCCGTCTCGCTCCACAAGACTCTCCCTTAGTTTTGAAAACTTCAAACACTCCCTAAAGACTCTACTGTTCAGGGATGCATACAACCTACACTAACCTTTCCTAACTCCATTGCAATTCCCTTGAACCCCTTAGCATGTAAGCCTATGAGCCCAGCTGCTTGTAGATCACCTTCATAAGAGCCGACTACAGCAGTGCAACTCTCGGCAGGGCCCTCTACCCATTTGATCCCTATAAATGTTATCTTGTTACCGCCTATGTTTATAGCGCTGCAGAATCTGTTGGCGCTCTACAAATCCCTGATAATAATAATAATAATAATAATAATAATAATAAAATGTTAAATGTTAGCATATGATTTGTTTTTTTTTTTGCAATCTTATTATTCCGCTGATTTTTTTTTTTTTTTTTTATTCCTTCCTCTGAAGATGTGGCCCTGTCCAAATGTAAGTTTTTATCATTACTAGTCAGTGAACAATTGAGACCTAAGTATCAGTGATGTATAAACATGCATTCTGGTGCAAAATGAAAACACTGTATTTTGTTAAAGCATTGCACTTCTTTTACTATATATAAGGTGGAGAAGTATTTTTGCTTCTTAGTCGCTTTCGACAGTACAGCCAACCAGAAGGCGACTTGTTATAGTGAGCTATTTCTGTTATCACACACACGCGTTGTACTTACCATCCATCCAGCTACAAAGCAACGGAAACAATAATTATTGTGTGCATTACTCTGCCAGCTGGGAGGTAAGTACTGCTCGTGTGTGGCAAAAACAGGACTGCTTGATCTAACTAGAGAATGGGGCAGTAAAGCCTTACTGTTGTCTATACCGACCCACAGAGACATAGAAGAATAAAACACTGCAGGCTTGGGAGATTCCCTCACAGACTGCTAATAAAAGGCAACATTAAGATTAAAACAAGTGGTTATGAATGTCAAGTAAAGTTAAAGTGCATATCTAAAGGAAAGACTAAAAACATAAGGTAAGAAAAAAAAAGTTTAAATTTACTATCTCTTCAAGGCCTGCAAAGGGGTTAAGCACATAGTCAAAATTAATCACCCCCCACAACACACACTTATTGTATTTCCCCTACAATGACCAAACAGAAGCAGCAAATAAGTATGAAGTACTGTATAAGTATTATCCAAGCACCATAATATGTAGCCAGGCAAGTTTATTTGGCTTTCACTATATGTTAACCTCTTAACCCCTTAACGACCAAGGACGTACAGGGTACGTCCTACAAAAACTGTCACTTAATGACCAAGGACGTACCCTGTACTTCCTTAGAGGTTTCAAGCGGTGCAAACGATCGTGATCACTTCCAGCTGCTTTCAAAATATTGCAGTGGTGCCTCGATATTGAGGCATCACTGCAATACCTTTTTTTACCCACCGATGCAGAGAGAGCCACTCTGTGGCCCTCTCTGCATAGGCCAGCGATGGTGCCGATCATAAGTGGGTGGGAGCCATAGCAGGGAGGCGGGTGGGCAGCCCATCACTGGATCACTTCCTGATCCGGTGCGCACAAGTGGTTGGGAGCGAGCGGGGGGGGCGCACGCGCGGGTGTGTGAGCACGAGTACCAATACATTGAAGGTGATGGGATGGAAGGAGAGGGAAAGGGGGGTAATTAAATTTAAAGAAAGTGATCTGGGAGGGGGAAGGGTAGGCTATTGAGGGTGGCAGCTACACTACAGAAAATTGGCTTTTATGCCCCCCCAAAAAAAACACTTTTTTTTAGCAAACCAGGTACTGGCAGACAGCTGCCAGTACCCCAGATGGTGGCAAATAGGTAGAGGGGGGAGGGTTAGAGAGCTGTTTGGGGGGTGGGGAGATCTAACACTGCAGAATAAATATATATATATATATATATATATATATATATATATATATATATATATATATATATATATATATATATATATATATATATATATATATATATATATATTGTACTGACAGGCTTTCTGCCAGTACTTAAGATGGTGGTGACAATTGTGAGGTGGGGGAGGCAAGAGAGCTGTTTAAGGGGGGTGGGATATGTCAGGTGGGAGGCTGATCTCTACACTTAAGCTAAAATTAACCCTACAAGCTACCTAATTAACCCCTTCACTGCTGGGCATAATACAAATGTGGTGTGCAGCAGCATTTAGCAGCCTTCTAATTACCAAATAGTAATGCCAAAGCCATAAATGTCTGCTATTTTTGGACAAAGGGGATCCCAGAGAAGCAACCATTTTTGCCATAATTGCACAAGCTGTTTGTAAATTATTTCAGTGAGAGACCTAAAGTTTGTGAAAAAGTTAACTATTTTTTTTATTTAATCGCATTTGGCGATGAAATGGTGACATGAAATATACCAAAATGGGCCTAGATCAATACTTTAGGTTGTCTACTAAAAATAATATATACATGTGACTGAATATTCAGGGATTCCTGAAAGATATCAGTGTTATAATGTAACTTATGCAAATTTTGAAGAAGAAAAAATGGTATAGAGGGGGGGGGGGAGCCAACCGCCATTGCTAGAAGACGCATTGATTAAGAGCTCCTCATCTAAGTTTTAGTAAATATGAACTACCCTTGATAAAACCAGACTAAATGACTGGTATTGGAAGGACTGTGACAAGTAAATAAGCCTTGGCCATGTGAATAGCAAACTAGTGCCTGTATAGCTACAATTTAACTGAAAAATCGAGCCGGAGCTCTTTGTCTCGCGCTGAAGCGCCATTTCGATTGAGGAGATGCTACTATCTGCCATGAAGATCCCTGTGCTGTATTCGGACATCAGGCAGTTACTGGAGGACCATGGACAGCGAATGTGCGAGAGACTAGACGCTCTCACTGAAAAAATCCAAGAGGCACATTTACGCCACATCGCTGCTGCTGAGGAACGGGAGGCGGCACCGGAGTCACAGCGGGACATAGTGTATGAGGATCCAAAGGAGGGTCTCCCGCTGAAGGCACTGGTGAGTGCAGACACCGATAAAGAGCCCTGCCTGCCCCTTGTCGCTATGAGAGACATGACCGCAGAGGGAGCAGCTCAGCACGAACACTTGCTAGCGGGCATAGACCCTGTGGATCGGAACAGAGGTCGCGCTCTGTTATCCGCGACCCCCCTTGGAAAGAGCCATGTGGCCACGCTACGACGGCCTGACGGGGGCCACTTTCATGGTGCTCTAATATCCTGGACCTGGTGTCATCGCTTTCCATCGGCCCCCCAGGCTGGCTGCCCCCATCTGATCGTGGGAGGGTTTGACTGCATGCAAACGGGGTGAGCGGGACATATGGGAGGCGGGTATGACCGCCGGAGCAACTACAGGATATACAAGAAACTTAGTGCTTCGGTCGGTTGGAGGCTTCCTCTCACTTGCGATTAGAAATCGGCTCATGATGACAAATAGTCGGATCCCCACCAGAGGATTTCCTCCTGCTTCCTTATGTTCCAAGAGGTGACTGGGCAGACTTTAGACTATACATGAGTTTACATGCTATTAATAGCGCTGGTCTTAAACAACTATTGTCATAAATATATATGTCCCTCTGGGTCTCCCCAGATTAACTGTATCTGAGTTCCAGAGCAATGATGAGAATCTAAAGGCTGGCAGCTCCTACATATGAACTGAGTACTAACCTGACCTGTGCTACATTCGTTAACTACTTAGGAAAAAATTACCTTGGAGCGTTGGCCTTTTATTAGTTAGCGGCCTGTTATCATATCTACACTACAGTTGTGTTGAAGTCTGTCATTATGCCTGTAAACTAACAACCCTATATTTCCTATCTCCTTTCTAAAAATTTAGGAGCCCCTATTCTGAATAATTCCAGGCCCAGGCTCCCGAGTGTTATGGCACTCTGCTGACAACGCATAGGTGTCTAGAGTTATGGGTATCAATTGGGAGACCTATGTTAGATGTTATACACATGTGTGGAACGAGTTCTTATATATATTACATTTCTTGTCACTTCTTGCATGATAACTAGGGCCCATACAGGTATAAATGCTTAGTATCAATGTTTTATGTATAGACAGGATGATAGCCTACATATTTTATCATTATATTGCCATGTATGATTAACCTAGAGCTTCTGTCTGAAATGTACACTTTAGTCTGGGCTGTCCACATGCTTAGCTGTCCTTATTCAGATAGTCACAATGTCAAGTTGCTCAGTCAATATCTCTGGGCTCTACGTTAGGAGTGTTAGTTAACAATAGTCAGACCTGTCATTTTTGGCTTTCCCCCCGCCCCTCCCCCCCTCCCTCTTCCCCCCCTCCTCCCCTCCCTCTTCCCCCCCTCCTCCTCCTTCCCCCCTCCTCTTTCCCCTCTCTCCTCCTTCCCCCCCTCCTCCTCCCCCTTCCCTTCCTCCTTCCCCTCCTCTTCCCCTTCCCCCCCCCCTTCCCCTCCCCCCTTCCCCTACTCCTCATTACTTCTGTGCGGTTGGGGATGATTCCCTTTCTCTCTGCACCCTTTTGGCAGAGTTTAGTAGCCTCTGCCCTACCTGTAGAGCCACGACTTAGCTTTTCTCTCCCTGCACCATGATAGAATGGCTCACAGGGGTTCATCACAGGATCATTGATTTCATAGTGATTTCCTGTTTCCTGAAGTTTACTTAAGATAATGGTTTTGAGATTGCCTATGTTCTAATGGAGGCTCAGTACTAATGGTTATTGGATTATAATAACAACTGAGAGAGGTTATACTCCATGCTTTTCCAAATGATGTTCTCTACAGAGTTACCCTGATGCCTTTATTATGCTCTATTATATTGATATTGTATATACACTTCATAATCTGTATTTATCCCACATAAGCTGAAATTGCAATCTTTACTATTATCTACGTTGCCATATCCTCAATTGTTTTGTTTAACTTTTGGTCCCACGACTGGACCTGTTTGTTTGAGGAACTCGCAAAACCTATAAGATTTAAAAAATTGAGGTGCCCACTGTGTAATGTCATGTCAATATAATATAAGTGTACAATGTATTTTGTTGATGAGACTGTTGTCAATGAGTTATTAAACCTCAATAAAAAAACTATTTAAAAAAAAAAAAAAAAAATGGTATAGAAATAGCAAAGTGCAACTTGTATTTATTGCCCTATAACTTGCAAAAAAAAACAAAGAACATGTAGCCATTGGGTATTTCTAAACTCAGGACAAAATTTAGAAACTATTTAGCATGGGTGTTTTTTGGTGGTTGTAGATGTGTAACAGATTTTGGGGGTCAAAGTTAGACAAAGTGTTTTTTTCAATTTTTTCATCATATTTTATCATTTTTTGTATAGTAAATTATAAAATATGATGAAAATAATGGTATCTTTAGAAAGTCCATTTAATGGCGAGAAAAATGTCATATAATATGTGTGGGTACAGTAAATGAGTAAGAGGAAAATTACAGCTAAACACAAACACAGCAGAAATGTAAAAATAGCCCTGGTCCCAAACAGTAAAAAAATAAAAAGTGATGTGGTCACTAAGGGGTTAATCTTCATTTCATTAAACAAAATATTAACGTCCAATTACCTCTCTGTCATGACTGATAGATATTGTTTAACTTTAGCAAAAATATTTTAACTTCAACAATTTTTATTATTTTTGCTTACACGGTAACAACAGAGCTCACTGCAGATGGTGGTTGTTACATCATTCACAAGACACAAGTAGGGTTGCAAGCTGTACTTTAAAAAAAAACTGGACAACCAGTAAGTCATCGAGAAAAGGCAATAGGTGGGGCCATGATCATATATAGATCAGATTGCAGGGGAGCAAAGGTCAGACTCCAATGCCTGCCAGTTATATGACTAGCTCAGACCACTTATCTTAGTTTCGTTCTGCTATATGTCCAGATGAGCCCACAGATCAGACCTTGTTTCCTGCAGCCTTTGTCAGTTTATGCCCATATTTGACAGACCCACACTTTTTATTGTCCAATCCATTTTTTTTTTTACATTAAGGGGACATGAAACCTAAATTTTTTCTTTCACAATTCAGATAGAGCATGAAATTTTAAATAAATTTCTAGTTTACTTCTATTATCAATTTTATTTCGCTCTCTTGGTATCTTTTGTAGAAAAGCAGGTATGTATGCTTAGAAGGCGGGCCATTTTTGGATCACTATATGGCAGTAGTTTTGCAAGAATGTTATCCATTTGCAAAAGCACTAGATAGCAACACTATTCCCTGCCATGTAGTGCGCAGCTCTAGTTGCCTACCTAGGTATCTCTTCAACACAAAATATAATGGGAACAAAGCAAATTTGATAATAAAATTGGAAAGTCTTTTTTTAATGATATGCTCTGTCTGAATCACAAAATAATTTTTGAGGGGTTCATATCCTTTTAATATTACTAGGTACTTAAAATATAGAATCTGGCAACGCTACCAATAACATAAATTCAATGGGTAGAGATAACAAGTTGTAGATAACATTATTACTGGAGTTACAAAAATCACAAATCATTGCACTACTACTGATAAACCACTCTAAATATAACATCGCTAGCTATCCGCATTTGAGAACAATATTTTTTATTTGCGAACCAACACAGTATAAATTAAAGATCTAAAAATGTTGGCGCTGAGTTTTTTGTTTAATAAATATCAGATACTACTTCTCTCTATCGGTATCCGATAGTTTACAATGTGACGCTAATGTATGTTACAAAAGCACCAACCAAGGGTAACAAAAGCTTTTTACTAAAGCTGCTAGAAACTTTGGCGCTAACTTTAAAACCCCTAAACTGATTTCAGACCACGCCCCCTTACCTGGGGTCTCCGGATGAATGGGGGTCCAAGTCAGGTGATCAGATGTCAGCACCACATCACAGCTTTTCTTATCTATTTCAAATATTCCCCTGAGTAAGGTCGGTTCCCTGCAGTGATCCCGGCAGAATTGTGCATTCGAATCTCCCTGGGACCGCTCGTCTGGGTCACTGTGACCCCTGACCCCAGATCGATCGCTTCCCGAGCTCCATTCATCACAGCGGTCGATAAGATGGGGAACCGAAGCTGGTCGCTTAACATAGAGCCGTGGGCTGGAAGTCACTTGTTGCTTCTCATGTAGATCTTCTGTGTTATCACTCCAAGCACTTACCCGGCGTGAAAAGCCAGGTAGTCGCAGGGATTCCCCCATTCCGCCGCTCTTGGAGTTTCTCAGGCAGGGTGACAGGTGGCCGAACTGAGGCCGGGGCTGCCAGGGTAACCAGCGGGCACGCGCGACGCCATCTCTAGCTGTAGATTGGAGCGAGCTTTCAAAACCATTGTGAGTTGTTAGCTCAGCTGCTAAACTTAAACACACAACTCTAGATAAATATACAGTGCTACAAAATCGATCACAAAAAAATATTTATTTTTTTATTATTATTTTGTTTCATTTTTATAAAATGACCGGTTAGTCCATAGTTTTGTTCGTGTTTTCTCCTCATGTAAAGTGACATAAAAATAGTATAAAGGGACATGAAAGTGCATTTCATATTAACTTACAGGTATATCTACAATTTGCTTTTTTTAAAAAAAAAAAAAAACTTTTTGGGGAAGCTGGCCTTCCAAGCATGCGCAGGCAAGCTACGTGCACGCGCATCGCTTACCTATTCCAAGAGCTGGTGGGGATGAAGTGGAATCATCATGAGTGTTGGATGTGGGTTTACAACAAGGTAGAGAAAACATAACAAAAATAACATTTCACATAAACTAAACTAATCAATTCAAGTTTGTTATTTTAAGACAAGTTACAACAAATACGACTATATTTCAGTCAACATGGCACCTAGGAAGTGTAAGTTGCATATTTAACTTGGAAATATACTAGTAGGTGCATGTATGTAAAACAAAATTAAAACAATGTTGAACCTTGGGCAGAGAAATTGGCAAGGAAAATGCAGATAGAGAACAGAGGCAATGGAATAATCACAGCATTATGCATGTGCAGCATGAAGAGTGTGTCATGTGCTCTGACTGGTTAACTGCTTCTGGTAGGTGCTGCGTGTGGAGTTAAAGGGACCGTAAAGTCACAATTCAGACAAAGCCTGCAATTTAAAAAAAATCACTTTTCTTATTAAATTTGTTATGTTTTTTTATATCCTTTACAGAATAAACCTAGGTAGGCTTGTAGGAGCTCTGGAACATGCATATGTCCACTTCTAAGCAATCTATCGGCTAGATTTAGAGTTTTGTCGGTAACAACCTGCGTAGCTAACACTGGCGTTTTTCTGGCCGCACCTTTAAAATAACTCTGGTATTGAGAGTCCACAGAATGGCTGCGTTAGGCTCCAAAAAAGGAGCGTAGAGCATATTTAACGCAACTTCAACTCTCAATACCACAGTTGCTTATAGACGCGGCCAGCTTCAAAGTGTGCTCGTGCACGATTCCCCCATAGAAAACAATGGGGCTGTTTGAGCTGAAAAAAACCTAACACCTGCAAAAAAGCCGCATTCAGCTCCTAACGCAGCCCCATTGTTTGCTATGGGGAAACACTTCCTATGTCTGCACCTAACACTCTAACATGTACCCCGAGTCTAAACACCCCTAACCTTACACTTATTAACCCCTAATCTGCCGCCCCCGCTATCGCGGACCCCTGCATATTATTTTTAACCCCTAATCTGCCGATCCGTACACCCCCGCCACCTACATTATCCCTATGTACCCCTAATCTGCTGCCCTAACATCGCCGACCCCTATATTATATTTACTAACCCCTAATCTGCCGCCCCCAACGTCGCCTCCACCTAACTACACTTATTAACCCCAATCTACCGACCGAACCTGAGCGCTACTATAATAAATGTATTAACCCCTAATCCGCCTCACTCCCGCCTCAATAACCCTATAATAAATAGTATTAACCCCTAATCTTCCCTCCCTAACATTGCCGACACCTAACTTCAAGTATTAACCCCTAATCTGCCGACAGGAGCTCACCGCTATTCTAATAAATGTACCCATAAAGCTAAGTCTAACACTAACACCCCCCTAAGTTAAATATAATTTAAATCTAACGAAATAAATTAACTCTTATTATATAAATTATTCCTATTTAAAGCTAAATACTTACCTTAAAAATAAATCCTAATATAGCTACAATATAAATTATAATTATATTATAGCTATTTTAGGATTTATATTTATTTTACAGGTAACTGTATTTATTTTAACCATGTACAATAGCTATTAAATAGTTAAGAACTATTTAATAGTTAAAATAATTACAAAATTACCTGTAAAATAAATCCTAACCTAAGTTACAATTAAACCTAACACTACACTATCAATAAATTAATTAAATAAAATACCTACAATTATCTACAATTAAACCTAACACTACACTATCAATAAATAAATTAAATACAATTCCTACAAATAAATACAATTAAATAAACTAACTAAAGTACAAAAAATAAAAAAGAACTAAGTTACAAAAAATAAAAAAATATTTACAAACATTAGAAAAAAAATTACAACAATTTTAAACTAATTACACCTACTCTAAGCCCCCTAATAAAATAACAAAGACCCCCAAAATAAAAAAAATGCCCTACCCTATTCTAAATTACAAAAGTTCTAAGCTCTTTTACCTTACCAGCCCTGAACAGGGCCCTTTGCGGGGCATGCCCCAAATAATTCAGCTCTTTTGCCTGTAAAAAAACACATACAATACCCCCCCCCCAGCATTACAACCCACCACCCACATACCCCTAATGTAACCCAAACCCCCCTTAAATAAACCTAACACTAAGCCCCTGAAGATCTTCCTACCTTATCTTCACCATACCAGGTTCACCGATCGATCCAGAAGAGCTCCTCCGATGTCGTGATCCAAGCCCAAGCGGGGGGCTGAAGAGGTCCATGATCCGGCTGAAGTCTTCATCCAAGCGGGAGCTGAAGAGGTCCATGATCCGGCTGAAGTCTTCTATCAACGGCATCTTCAATCTTCTTTCTTCCGGATCCATCTTGCAGACCTCCGACGCGGAACATCCTGCTGGCCCGACGGACTACCGACGAATGAAGGCTCCTTTAAGGGACGTCATCCAAGATGGCGTCCCTCAAATTCCGATTGGCTGATAGGATTCTATCAGCCAATCGGAATTAAGGTAGGAAAATTCTGATTGGCTGATGGAATCAGCCAATCAGAATCAAGTTCAATCCGATTGGCTGTTCCGATCAGACAATAGAATGCGAGCTCAATCTGATTTAGTTAGGTGTCGGCGATGTTAGGGAGGGCAGATTAGGGGTTAATACTATTTATTATAGGGTTAGTGAGGCGGATTAGGGGTTAATAACTTTATTATAATAGCGGTGCGGTCCGCTCGGCAGATTAGGGGTTAATAAGTGTAGGCAGGTGGAGGCGACGTTGTGGGGGGCAGATTTGGGGTTAATAAATATAATATAGGGGTCGGCGGTGTTAGGGGCAGCAGATTAGGGGTACATAAGGATAACGTAAGTAGTGGCGCTTTGCGGTCGGCAGATTAAGGGTTAATTATTGTAGGTAGCTGGTGGCGACGTTGTGGGGGGTAGGTTAGGGGTTAATAAATATAATACAGGGGTCGGCGGTGTTAGGGGCAGCAGATTAGGGGTACATAAGGATAACGTAGGTGGCGGTCGGCAGATTAGGGGTTAAAAAAATTTAATCGAGTGGCGGCGATGTGGGGGGACCTCGGTTTAGGGGTACATAGGTAGTTTATGGGTGTTAGTGTACTTTAGAGCACAGTAGTTAAGAGCTTTATGAACCGGCGTTAGCCCAGAAAGCTCTTAACTACTGACTTTTTTATGCGGCTGGAGTTTTGTCGTTAGATTTCTAACGCTCACTTCAGCCAAGACTCTAAATACCGGAGTTAGAAAGATCCCATTGAAAAGATAGGATACGCAATTGACGTAAGGGGATCTGCGGTATGGAAAAGTCGCGGCTGAAAAGTGAGCGTTAGACCCTTTCCTGACTGACTCCAAATACCGGCGGTAGCCTAAAACCAGCGTTAGGAGCCTCTAACGCTGGTTTTCACGGCTACCGCCAAACTCTAAATCTAGGCCTAAGTCAGTTTGTAGCAGCGTTACACATTGTTGCAAACAGTGCTGCCTTAAATTGCTACAGTTCTTATGATTCTACCTAGGTTTGCTCTTCTTCAAATTATACCAAAAGAACAAAGCAAATCTAATAATATCAGTAAATATATATATAAAAAAAAAATATTTCAAACACTATGTGAATCATTGATACTTAACCCCTTTGCCCAATACAAGATAGATCTATGTCATCCGGTGCAAGTCCCTTTAGTTTCTGAGCTGCAGGCATCTGCCTTCATATGGTAAGGGAGCACTGATCGTGTTACCTTACTGTATGAAGCCCGATTGCCTAATCGGTACAGAGAGGGACACTGTCTGTAATGATCATCCGTTGGTGGCATGGGTGGGAAGGCCGGTGGGCAGCCCAGCTCAGGAAAATTTGAAGGAAGAGGGAGGGATGGGTCCCTATGCTATTTTTAAATGAGCAAATCCAGATCTTAGTGTATTGCACTTTCACAAGAAGAAATCCGAAATTAGCTGAATTTGATTAACGGCCGCCATATTCATCATTCATTTGCCAAATTAGATGAATGCACATCTCTACTAAGTTGTTAGTGGCAGACTATTGCCCTTAACAAAGATGACATGACACAGTGGGAGAGTTAGAGACCCATTTGGGGGAGGGGAGGGTGAGAAATGAACCATACACTAAAGAAAATTAAAATAAATAACTCCTTAAATAATTTTATAAAACCCTAAACTGCACACTGTCTGTCAGTATCTAAGATGGTGGTGAACAGTGTGGGGGGCAGGGCTGCTTCGGAAGGATCAGGGTGTGGGAAGTGTCAAGTGGGAAGGTAATCCCATTAACCCCTTCCCTGCCTGGAATTTTAGAAGCGTGGTGCGCAGCTGCAATTAGCAGCCTTTTAATTACCTGAAACCAATGGCAAAGTTGTGCATATCTGCTATTTCTGAACAAAGAGGACCCCAAATAAGCTTTTACAACAAACCATTTGTCTTACAAATGCAGTGGTTGTATGTATATGTTTTCAGTTTGAAACCCAAAGTTTGTGAAACAGTTAAAAAAAAAATAATATATATATATATATACAGCGTTGGGGGGCAGTTTTGAGAATTTTGGCAGTTCTGCTATAACAAATGAGGGTTAGCCCATTGCATCATTTTAGACAGCTTCAGAAAAAGACCTTGAAATGATCGAAAATAATACAAAATTATATACATGTTTAGTCTTAGCTGAATCAGAGGAGATCAGTGAACAAATTCTTTGATTTTTTTTTTTTCTACAGGTAAAAAAGCTACAGGTTTTTGTGGAATGTGATCATATATATATATATATATATATATATATATATATATTGTACAATAATTTATGAATTATGAGAATAAATAGCTAGTTGAAACTGTTATCCACTGAAGGCTTTCTTTATGCCAAAAAGGTAAAAACAAACAAACAGGGGCTCTCTTTCTGTTTAAATGGAGTGATAGCAAAAATGCTAAAAATTCTCCAGTACTTTGTGCAAGTTTTTCTTAGAAATTCCCAGTAGCAAACTGGTTGATTTTGACTTTGCAGGTGCAAAAGTCTGCCCAATGTCAATATCCTGCCCAGGACCACTTCCACCCAGTAACCCCACACTTCTCTGGATACAGATAAAGTCAGTCAACTTAAAAAACAGGGTCTGTCATTATTATTCTTTTTCTTTTACTTGTTTTTATATGCTAAGTTAAAGTTACATTTTATACTGTAAACCTTTTCTCCCTACACAATGATTTTTTTTGTAGTTTATTTAAAATGTGCAACATAGTTGCTATAGCAGGCAGATGGGACAGGAGACCAAAGGTATGTGACACCAGGAGAAATGGCAGAATTGCAGGTGCACATAATACAGGCTAATAGGGTCAGCAACTATCTGACAACAATGAAGGTCTACTAGCAGGAGGATCAATCAACTAAGTTCCACCAAATAAAGTTGATTTTTTTTTTTTAAATATTCCAGGGGTTAAGCCTTGTATACCCAGAAACATACAGACATAAAGGTGTCCCAGACTGCCAATCAAGCAGGTTTTTAAGGATCCTTACATCTTCAACTGGTAGCAGAGCACGATTGGTGCTCTGTTACCATATGAACACAGACTACCTGATCGTAACAGACAGTGACAGTACACAGTCTGTCTCACTGTCTGTAACTATCACCGTTTGTGCAGGTGGGTGTCTGGGAGGGAGGTGGGTAATCGGCACAGCTAGGGTTGCCACCTCAGAGATGTTTTCCTGGACACTAGCACAGAGTGTGCAGGGATGTTCCTTCCTGTACACCCTGCAGCATGTGTAACTTATTAGTGTACAGAAAAACATGGCTGAGGTGGCAACCCTAGGCACAGTGGTGGAGAGGGGCGGGACCCTACCTACCTAAAATAAAGTGTGGATGGGAGGAGGGAAGGGGCGCTACACTACAGAAAAAAAATGCAGAATCAGGGTGGGATGGCTACAGTGGCGATCACATGAAGCTGGGGGGGCTGCTAGACTACAACATTTTTTTAAAATTAATAAATAAAAATAAATCTATAAAGTTAATACTTGCAGACTGTTAGTACCTAAGATGGGGAGGGGGGGCTATTTGGGAGGAGCAGAAGTGGGAGGGTAATCCTTGCATTAAATTACTATTACCCTTACCAGCTAACTAATTAACCCCTTCACTGCCAGAAATTTCAGAAGTGTGGTGCACAGTTGCAATTCGTGATAATCTAATTACCAAAAACTACTTGCACAGCCATGCATGTCTGCTATTTCTGAACAAAAGGGACCCCAGATAACCTTTTACAACCAGTTGTCTTATGACTGCAGTAGTGTGAATAATTTCAGTGAGAAACCCAAAGTTTTTTGAAAAGTTAGCAATTTTTTTAATATGATTGCAATTGGTTGATGAAATGGTGGCATGAAATATTCCAAAATGGGCCTAGATCACTGGTTTTCAAACCTGTCCTCAGGCCTCCCCAACAGGCCAGTTTTTCAGGAATACATTGGATGAGAGCAGGTTAAATAACAATCGGCTAGATTACGAGTTGTGCGTTAAGGTAAAAAAGCAGCATTAACAGGTCTTAATGCTGCTTTTTTACGCCCGCTATTACTAGTCTTGCAGGTATAGGTGTACTGCACACTTTTTTGGCCTTACCGCAAATCAACTTACGTACATTTCGTAAAGGCTTTTTTCTAGGGACTTCCATAACGCTGGTATTACGAGTTTGTTCTGGGAGGCCAAAAAGTGAGCGGTACACCCTCTACCTAGCGCATTTTAAAGTCAGTATTTATATGAGTTTTACGCTACAAAGCTGTAGCATAAAACTCATAACTAAAGTGCTAAAAAGTACACTAACACCCATAAACTACCTATTAACCCTTAAACCGAGGCCCTCCCGCATCGCAAACACTAAAATAAAATCATTAACCCCTAATCTGCCTCTCCAGACAACGCCGCCACTATAATAAACATATTAACCCCTAAACCGCCGCACTCCCGCCTCGCAAACACTAGTTAAATATTATTAACCCCCTAATCTGCTGCCCCCAACATCGCCGCCACCTACCTACATTTATTAACCCCTAATCTGCCGTCCCCAACGTCGCCACCACTATACTAAATTTATTAACCCTTTAAAACTAAGTCTAACCCTAACACCCCCTAACTTAAATATAATTTAAATAAATCTAAATACAAATTACTATCATTACCTAAATTATTCCTATTTAAAACTAAATACTTACCTATAAAATAAACCCTAAGCTAGCTACAATATAACTAATAGTTACATTGTAGCTAGCTTAGGGTTTATTTTACAGGCAAGTTTGTGTTTATTTTAACTAGGTAGACTAGTTCAGTGTTTTTCAACCAGTGTGCCGTGGCACACTAGTGTGCCGTGAGAGATCCTCAGGTGTGCCGCGGCAGACTGACAACAGTGTGGGGGTGTCCCTCTTTCAAATTTTGAAATATTGGTAGGTATGTGACAGGCTCATCAGGCATCATTTACAACCATGACATTGACATTCATTCACAATCAATATGATTGTGAATGAATGTCAATATGTCATGTATAGTTTGTAGGAGGCATGGCATGACAGCACAGTACTGTGTGTATGTGTATATATATATATATATATAAATATATATATATATATATATCCTGTATTAGGCTACAATGTGTGATTTTGTAAAATTTTCGGATGGTGGTGTGCCACAGGATTTTTTAATGTAAAAAAGTGTGCCACGGCAAAAAAAAAGGTTGCAAATCACTGGACTAGTTATTAAATAGGTATTAACTATTTAATAACTACCTAGCTAAAATAAATACAAATTTACATGTAAAATAAAACCTAACCAACACCTAACACTACACTACAATTAAATAAATTCCCTACATTAAATATAATTAAATAAATTAAATAAAATTAGCTAAATTACCAAAAAAACAAACACTAAATTACAGAAAATAAAAAACAAATTACAAGATCTTTAAACTAATTACACCTAATCTAATAGCCCTATCAAAATAAAAAAAAGCCCACCCAAAATAAAATAAAAAAACCTAGCCTACAATAAACTACCAATAGCCCTTAAAAGGGCCTTTTGCGGGGCATTGCAGTTCAATCCTATTGGCTGATTGCATCAGCCAATAGGATTTTTTCAACCTTAATACCAATTGGCTGATAGAATTCTATCAGCCAATCGGAATCTAAGGGACGCCATCTTGGATGACGTCATTTAAAGGAACCTTCATTCGTCGTTAGCCATCGAAAGAAGAGGATGCTCCGCGCCAGATGTCTTCAAGATGGAGCCGCTCCGCGTCGGAAGGATGAAGATAGAAGATGCCATCTGGATGAAGATTTCTGCCCGATTGGAGGACCACTTCTGCCCGTCTGGAGGACCACTTCTGCCGGCTTCGTTGAGGACATCTTGCCGCTTGAATGAAGACTTCTACCGGTAAGTGAATCTTTGGGGGTTAGTGTTAGGATTTTTTAAGGGTGTATTGGGTGGGTTTATTTTTTAGGTTAGGGCTTTGGGCTGCAATAGAGCTAAATGCCCTTTTAAGGGAAATGCCCATCCAAATTCCCTTTTCAGGGCAATGGGGAGCTTAGGCTTTTATTTAGGGGGTTGGTTGTGTGGGTGGTGGGTTTTACTGTTGGGGGGGTTGTTTGTATTTTTTTTTACAGGTAAAAGAGCTGATTTCTTTGGGGAAATGCCCCGCAAAAGGACCTTTTAAGGGCTATTGGTAGTTTATTGTAGGCTAGGATTTTTTTTTTATTTTGGGTGGGCTTTTTTTATTTTGATAGGGCTATTAGATTAGGTGTAATTAGTTTAAAGATCTTGTAATATGTTTTTTATTTTCTATAATTTAATGTTTGTTTGTTTTTTGGTAATTTAGCTAATTTTATTTAATTGTATTTAATGTAGGGAATTTATTTAACCCTTTTGTATCAGGGCTAAAGTGCCTACATCGGAACAACTGTTCCGATGTAGACAAATTGAAACCACGCGATTTTGCATACGATCACGAGATTTCAATTATTGGATCGTGTCTGGGGGGCATCCCTACAACCCTAGGAACGCCCCCAAGACCGTGATCAAGTCCTGACAGCACAGAAGGCTTTAGGACAGCCGTTAGCTATGACGTTCTATTCCGTCATAACGGCTTTAAAGCCCAGTCTAATTATGACGGAATAGAACGGCTTTAAAAGGTTAAGTGTAGTGTTAGGTGTTATTGTAACTTAGGTTAGGTTTTATTTTACAGGTAAATTTTTATTTATTTTAGCTAGGTAGTTATTAAATAGTTAATAACTATTTAGTAACTATTCTACCTAGTTAAAATAAATACAAACTTGACTGTAAAATAAAAATAAACCCTAAGCTAGCTACAATGTAACTATTAGTTATATTGTAGCTAGCTTAGGGTTTATTTTACAGGTAAGTATTTAGTTTTAAATAGGAATTATTTAGTTAATGATAGGAATTTTTCTTTATATTTATTTTAATTATACTTAAGTTAGTGGGTGTTAGGGTTAGACTTAGATTTAGGGGTTAATAAATATAATGTAGTGGCGAGGATGTTGGGGGCGGCAGATTAGGGGTTAATAAATGTAGATCGGTGGCAGCAATATTAGGGGCGGCAGATTAGGGGTTAATAAATATAATGTAGGTGTTGGGGGCAGCAGATTAGGGGTTAATAAGTATAATGTAGGTGGCGACGATGTCTGGAGCGGCAGATTAGGGGTTAATAAATACAATTTAGGTGTCGGCTATGTCGGGGCGGCAGATTACGGGCTAATAAGTGTAAGATTAGGGGTGTTTAGACTCGGGGCTCATGTTAGGTGTAAACATAAAATGTGTTTCCCCATAGGAATCAATGGGGCTGCGCTAAGGAGCTTTACGCTGCTTTTTGGCAGGTGTTAGACTTATTCTCAGCCGGCTCTTCTCATTGATGATTATGGGGAAATCGTGCACGAGCATGTATAACCAGCTCACCGCTCACTTAAGCAGCGCTGGTATTGGAGTGCAGTGTGGAGCGCAATTTTGCTCTACCCTCACTTCTTGCCTGTTAACGCCGGGTTGATAAAAACCCGTAATACCAGCACTGTAGGAAAGTGAGCGGTGAAAATAAACTGCAAGTTAGCAACGCACCCCTGTTACCACACAACTCGTAATCTAGGTGAATATTTACTAATCAGCTGACTTGTACTCCAGTTCAGATATCCTCAAAATGTGGCCTGTTAAAGGGATATTCTGGTCAAAATTGAAATGCAAATAGATTAATTACATCTTTAAATAGAAACACATCTGCAATATACATGTCAAAATACGTCTAGTAAAAGTTATTACTGTTTTAGTGTAAATATTTTTCTCTGCACATCCATGTAAAGCATAGCTAGATATTCTCAGTGCACCAGCATTTTAGTACTACAGCTGCTCATATCACCAGTGGGGCTCATAGGATGTCGGCAATTAACAAGTTGAGTCATTACCAGATGGTACAAGCATCTTAGGCTCTCTGATCATGTGCTCTGTTTAAAATGCTGGTGTGCGGTGCATACTTAAATACACTTTTGCAACAGCTATAGCATTTATTAGAATCATTTTTGCTAATCATGTATATTACAAAAATGCTTCTATTCAAAACTGAAATGCATCCATGTGGATTCCAATTTTGGCTGGAATGTCCCTTTAACCCCTTAATGACCGAGGACTTGGCAGGGACGTCCTACAAAGATTAATCGTTAAGGACCAAGGACGTGCCTGGCACGTCCTCAGTGTTTTCAAACGGTGGAAGCGATCGTTATCGCTTCCAGCTGCTTTCATGGTATTGCAGTGATGCCTCGATATTGAGGCATCATTGCAATACACTTTTTTACCCACCGATACAGAGGGAGCCACTCTGTGTCCCTCTCTGCATCGGCCAGTGATGGTGCCGATCGTTGGTGGGTGGGAGCCATAGCAGGGATGCGGGTGGGCGGCCCATTGCTGGAGGCAGTTCCGGATGCTAAACTGGGAGGCTAAGGTTCAAAAGGATTTATTACAACACGAGTACCGGATATTAAAATAAATTACAATGTTAAAAATACAATGTGGGAATACAATGTTAAAAATACAAAGTTGGGGGGGCGGAGTCCGGAGCCCATGGAAGTGGCCGCATAATCTTGCTGCTCTGATCCTATTTCTCCAGTATACACCTTTATTCATTGTTTTTCGAAGTGATAAATTCTGAAAAATTCTGTGGACACACCTTGGACTCTCGCCTAACTGCTGGTGTAAGCCAAATTTACTCTCAGATGGGTTTTTTTGAATCAGGATCGGGGCTCTACTCTACACTTATACAAGCGGCGGCCTTTTTTTTTTTTTTCTCTTCCCTCGTGGCTACGGGTTTTTCTAAATCTACCCGGACTACCAGGATATATTGAGGACTTTACCATCACCTAGACCCCCCGGCGGGTTCTTTGTTAACCTGTCGTTAAGGAGCAGTGCTACCTCTTTCAACACTGCAATCGCAGCATTCACAGTGGTGAACTAACACTGTGTTTGTCAAATGGAGCCTGACACCTCTATTCTCTATAGTCAGATTAAGGAACTCCTGGAAGAGCACTTCTTGCGCTTGGGGTGTGCTTTAATGACTGCTTGGGAAAATAGCATTGACCCCAACCAACAGCCTCAAAACGGCTTTGTCAGAAAAGAAGATCCCAAGATGGAGCTTACTAACAAGGAGGGGGTAACGCTGTCTTTGCCTACTCTAATTCCCGCTGCTCAGGTTTCTACATATACTGCAGCTAAGCCTAAGCCCAATCAAGCGCCTTGTACAGGACTCCACACTAAGCCTGCTTTGCCGGAACACGGGTTCGCTAGCATGTCGGGACCTCAGTGCTATGCCTCTACACAGAACAGTAGTGAGAAGCCAACTGAATCCAGCACCATGGCACCCGCACTGACAGAGGAGAAACCAGTGAGTGATGCTGCGGTGCCGCGTACTGCTTATGGGGATGCGGTGGGCAGTATGAGAGCCCTTTCACTCCGCTGACCAGCTGATTTGTGCTCACCCGAAGGATCCCCGATCGCATGCCATCCTCTGAAACAATCTGAGGTAGGGCTCCAGCTGCTCTTCCCTTTGGGTCTGTCTCCCCCTGGAGAACTGTCGCACTTTCAAGTGATGGCAGGTACCGCATTACCCGACTGGGGAGACTTTCTGATCTACCTACCTGCATGGGATCCTGGAGGTCCAACTGGGCCGTTGCATAGGTAGCTAAGTTCAGCTATATATCAGGAACCTAGCGTATACTGTTTATATTAAACCCAGTAGTCACAATGTCAGATGCTTTCCGTTTGTTTCCACTGCTGTAACATTTTGGCATTGTGTACTTTTGTATGGTGTATAATGTCGCAGCCAAGTGATTTGACGGCTCTAATGTTCATGTATGGGGACTGAACTTAACAGCATAGCGGGAACTTACCATATGGGTATTAAACCCCATAAACACTATGCTTTGTATTTTCTGCTTGGCACCGCTGCAGTTTCATGTTATCTGTGTTTATATTTCTCACATCTGCTACTACTTAAAGGGACATTATACACTCATTTTTTCTTTGCATAAATGTTTTGTAGATAATCTATTTATATAGCCCATAAAGTTTTTTTTTTAAATTAATGTATAGTTTTGCTTATTTTTAAATAACATTGCTCTGATTTTCAGACTCCTAACCAAGCCCCAAAGTTTTATGTGAATACCGTCAGCTACCTTCTCCAGCTTGCTCCTGTTTGTGTAAAGGGTCTTTTCATATGCAAAAGAAGGGGGAGGGGGGGAGTGTCTTATTTGCCACTTGCAGTGGGCTTTCCAGCTACCTTTTCAACAGAGCCAAACTGACAGCTTCTAAGTAAGTTTTTAAACAGTTTTATACTGGATTTTTATTTCAGTATCTGTGCATATTATTCTTTATAGTAGTGTCTATTACATGCAGTTATATGAAAATGAGTGTATACTGTCCCTTTAAGGTTTACCAGCTTAGAATCTATAAGTCCAATGCACTGCTTATAATTTCACCTCTGCTTACCGATGTATAATCTGGCCCCATACCTTACATGTTTTTTTTTGTTTTGTTTTTTCTTCTCAGTCACCCATTCTCTTTTTGCCTTTAGCAAGCATATTTGGTCACCTTGACATCTAAACCCTGATGTACATTGCAGCCTCTAATCCTTACCCACATCCCTAATGGACTAGTGTATCATGGTGGGGTGGTGTCTTGTTGCCAGCGGCCGAGGTAGCGAGATATCTATTCCCTTATTACCTTCATTTTTTACTTTACTTTTTACTAGTCCCTTGCTAAGGATATAATTGACATCTGGTTGTAATGTAGCTATTCTGCTCTAACTAAGGAACCGGATACCTTCTTTATATCATGACTTAGGGGGGCCTCCCTTCATTATATATGTGTAATTTATATTTGTTTGGCCCTGCAGAGACACATCTTAATCCTATCTGTTTTATCTATAAATTTCTACTAGCTCTTAACCTTGTTGATACATCTCAGTGGTTATAATTTCCATACTTCAGTGGGGTTCCATGCTTCCTTTTAACATTTAATTGTTGCACCCCGATCACTCATCAGGTAGAGTTCTACTTATAGTATGTTAATGTTATATTACCCTGGTATATTTATACTTTTGAACCCTTTCTTGTTTTATAACACAACACCCTGTATTTCTATACGAGACTCTATCGGACATATACGAAGAGCGTCTTCCCTAATCATTTTAGTTACCTATATAACTCCACAGTTACCTATATGACTTCACCGTTACCTATATGACTCCACAGTTACCTATATAACTCCATAGTTACCCATATGACTCCACAGTTACCTATCTGACTCCACAGTTACCTATCTGACTCCATAGCTATCTACATAACTCCATAGCTATCTATATAACTCCACAGTTACCTATATGGCTCCACAGTTTCCTATATGACTCCACAGTTACCTATATAACTCCATAGTTACCTATATAACTCCACAGTTGCCTATATGACTCCGCAGTTACCTATATGACTCCGTAGTTACCTATATGACTCCACAGTTACCTATATAACTCCATAGTTACCTATATAACTCCATAGTTACCTATATAACTCCGGATTAATTATAAAGCTTGAGTTTAAAATGGGGGAAAAAATGAGGTTTGACAATGGAGATCCAAAAGTGGTCTCCCTTATAGAAACACCTCCTATGCCTTGATTACTCTTATTAAAGGTCCAAGAGTGGCCTACTGTATTAATTAGGAGGTATACCTTATTTTAGGCAGAACTGATGAGAAATATATTGTTAACTTTCAACTGATTTTACTGTAATGTCTCATTGTATTCCTTTATTTGTTGTATGCCTTTTTTTTACCAACCTCAATAAAAATAAAATTAAAAAAAAAAAAAAAATACAAAGTTGAATATACAATGTTAAAAAATGGCATGGATCCACGCTGATTACAAACACTGATAAAATAAAGTAAAAATATGCACTGTTAGAATTTACACAATAAAATTCTAAGTCGCAACAATAGTCAAATAGTGGTGCTGGAGGTGTGTTAGAAAATAACGTTTAATGCAAAAATAGTGTCCAGTGTGAGTGATTGTGTTCAGGTCAAAAAGAATAAAACAAAGTCTGGAAATAAATTGTTCGCAAAAAGTCACAACATAAGTCCAAAAAAATAAGTCCAAAAAAATCCGCTGAGGTTCTCCTAAAGATGTGTGTCCGAATAGTATTGGAGTGGTGACAAGTGTTTATTTAGTCAAAATGGTGACAAAAATAAAAATAAAAAAATGGTGAGAAAAAAAAAATGTATATAAAAACAAAATTAGTTGATTGTGTCCAATAAAAAATTGTGTCCAATAAAAAATTAGGTGTAAAGTAGAAAATTATCCCTTGGAAGTTGTGGTCAAAGGAAAGTGCACAATGAGAAAAAATTCCAAATGCTGAAAAAATATAAAAAAATATAGGAAGCAAAAACCTGTGAAAAGAAAGATAAAATGCAATGTGTAGAAAGTTCACAATATGTTCCTCCAATTGAAATAAGGCTTACCAGTGCTGTCTACTCGTTTCGGCCTTCTCTAGGCCTTTATCAAGACTGGTGTGTACTACATACTGATGGCCTTATATAGGGGTTGTGTGATTACAACCGGAAGTGCTTTGAATTAGCCATTTCCGGTTTGACGACTTTTTATATATATTCAAAACGAATACGAAAACTGACATTAAAGAGATTCTTTGCCAAATCAGCAGTTGAGAGAACAATGTATAAACCATACGAATGTGCCGATACTTATAGACATACGGATTTGAAACCGAAGTCCTCTTTTAACCCTATAAACAGCAAAGGAGCAGCCATAGAGGCCTTTGAAACAATTGTATGTAAAGAAATCAAAGATCTACAGTCCAAGAAATTGAAATTAAGAACACATAATCTCTCTAAACAACAGATTGCAACTATTAAAACATTGGAAGAAAACCATAATTTGATCATCAAACCGGCTGATAAGGGGGGCGGGATCGTTATCATGGACAAAAAGGATTATAAGTCCGAAAATGCCAGAATTTTGAACGATCAGGATACATATCGAAAACTGTCCTCAAATCCAGTAGAGATTTATAAAAAGGAACTACTGCAGATATTGGATCCAGCCAGGGAACAATGAATACTAACCACTAAGGAATATAATTACATTAATATCAGTTATCCCATCACACCGGTATTATACCATCTGCCGAAGATCCATAAATCATTGCAGAAACCACAAGGAAGGCCGATCATTTCAGGTATCGGTTCTTTAAGCAGCAATCTATCAGAATATATCGACCTCAACCTTCAGAGATATGTAAAACAGTTACCCTCATACCTCAAGGACTCGACCCAGATATTAAATCTCTTGCAGGAAACTCCATGGGAAGAAGGCTATATTCTAGCGACATGATGTCACTATACACATGTATCCCCCATGAGGAAGAACTAGAAGCAGTCAAGTTCTTCCTTGACAAAGACCCAGAAGTCCCTGAGGTCGAGAAAGATTTCATCCTGGATGGAATACAGTACATCCTGACCCATAACTATTTCCATGATGATGGAAACTACTACCAACAGATTTGCGGTACAGCAATGGGGACCAGGTTCGTGCCCAGCTACGCGAACCTATTTATGGGCAAGTGGGAAAACATCTTCTCGGATTCTTGCCCAGCAAGTGCGGACCTGGTCCTCTACCGCCGATATATAGATGACATCATCATCATCTGGAAAGGAACTCAGGAGGACCTGAACTACACTATCGAGGTCATGAACAGAAGCATTAACATTCTGAAATTCACTCACTCATGGAGTACCACTGAACTTATCTTTCTAGATTTAAAAATAGAGGTCATAGATGGCAAGATTGAAACTTCTACTCACTTTAAAACAGTAGATAGTAACACCTACATCCATAGCATGAGCTGCCATCATAAGAACTGGAAGGAGAATATCCCAAAGGGACAGCTGGTAAGAATCAAGAAGAACTGTTCGACAGAAGAAAAATGGAATCAACAAGCTAACATCATTAAAACAAAGTTCCTAGAGAGAGGATATCAAGAGAGCCTGTTGGAACAGAAAACCGAAGAAGTCAACAACATCAACAGAAATGAACTTTTGAAATATAAAGAAAAAACATCACAGATAGAGGATGACTCTTTCAATGTATTAATGATTACAGAATACAGCGAGAATAAGAGCATCATCGAGAAAATATTTCAAAAACACTGGTCAATTCTAAAAGATGACGACATGATTGGAGAAAAACTACCAACAAGACCTAAATTTGTCTACAGGAAAACTAAGAACCTACAGAGTAGACTTGCTCCCAGCATAGAAAAAAGAAGAAACTGGGTATTAGAGATACATTTGGAAAAGAGGTGAAAGGCTTCTTCCCCTGCGTGTCTTGTAAAGCATGCAAAAGTGGTATTAAATCCACCACATTTAACAGCTTCAACACCAAAGAAAAGTATAAAGTAAACGAGTTGATTAGATGCAAAGACAGTGGAGTAATCTACATGTTACAATGCTCATGCGGTCTACAATATGTGGGCCAGATGTCAAGAACCCTGAAAGAAAGGATACGTGAACACCTACGACTCATCGAAAAACTAAATATAGACACCGCCCTATACAGACATTTTACAACCAAACACAAGGGAAATATAAAGGATTTAACATTCATGGGCATACAGAAAGTCCAAAAAGACTGGAGAGGCGGCAACTATACAAAGAAATTGCTTACCGCCGAATCAAAGTGGATCTTCAACTTGGACTGCCTGCACCCTAAAGGGCTAAATAATAAGGAAGACCTTTCCCACCTATTCAACATGACCTAATACTTTATGTATCTCCATTAGTGATCCTCTCTCCTCTAGGTACCTGTCCTCAATTCCAGCTCTCTACCATTGAGGTAATGATCCTCATACAGAAAAAAGCAGATAAGTCTCTATGACCAAAAAACAGAGAAGTTGTTATAACTCCCCCAAAAAAAGAAACTAAAAAACTTGTGTACCCAAAATGTCTAAGTTCAGTATAATTTGACATAACTTTATTCCTAAATCTCCTTCTCCAAGGCACTGGTCTTCATACAGAATTAAATTATAAACAAAGGAGTTATTATCACTCCTTTCTACTGAGGTCTAAGAATTATCTAAATCAGATAGATAATATAAGAAACAAACTAGTAACAAGTTTTACAGAACTACACTGTGTGCAGAATTATTAGGCAAATGAGTATTTTGACCACATCATCCTCTTTATGCATGTTGTCTTACTCCAAGCTGTATAGGCTCGAAAGCCTACTACCAATTAAGCATATTAGGTGATGTGCATCTCTGTAATGAGAAGGGGTGTGGTCTAATGACATCAACACCCTATATCAGGTGTGCATAATTATTAGGCAACTTCCTTTCCTTTGGCAAAATGGGTCAAAAGAAGGACTTGACAGGCTCAGAAAAGTAAAAAATAGTGAGATATCTTGCAGAGGGATGCAGCACTCTTAAAATTGCAAAGCTTCTGAAGCGTGATCATCGAACAATCAAGCGTTTCATTCAAAATAGTCAACAGGGTCGCAAGAAGCGTGTGAAAAACCAAGGCGCAAAATAACTGCCCATGAACTGAGAAAAGTCAAGCGTGCAGCTGCCAAGATGCCACTTGCCACCAGTTTGGCCATATTTCAGAGCTACAACATCACTGGAGTGCCCAAAAGCACAAGGTGTGCAATACTCAGAGACATGGCCAAGGTAAGAAAGGCTGAAAGACGACCACCACTGAACAAGACACACAAGCTGAAACGTCAAGACTGGGCCAAGAAATATCTCAAGACTGATTTTTCTAAGGTTTTATGGACTGATGAAATGAGAGTGAGTCTTGATGGGCCAGATGGATGGGCCCGTGGCTGGATTGGTAAAGGGCAGAGAGCTCCAGTCCGACTCAGACGCCAGCAAGGTGGAGGTGGAGTACTGGTTTGGGCTGGTATCATCAAAGATGAGCTTGTGGGGCCTTTTCGGGTTGAGGATGGAATCAAGCTCAACTCCCAGTCCTACTGACAGTTTCTGGAAGACACCTTCAAGCAGTGGTACAGGAAGAAGTCGGCATCCTTCAAGAAAAACATGATTTTCATGCAGGACAATGCTCCATCACACGCGTCCAAGTACTCCACAGCGTGGCTGGCAAGAAAGGGTATAAAAGAAGAAAATCTAATGACATGGCCTCCTTGTTCACCTGATCTGAACCCCATTGAGAACCTGTGGTCCATCATCAAATGTGAGATTTACAAGGAGGGAAAACAGTACACCTCTCTGAACAGTGTCTGGGAGGCTGTGGTTGCTGCTGCACGCAATGTTGATGGTGAACAGATCAAAACACTGACAGAATCCATGGATGGCAGGCTTTTGAGTGACCTTGCAAAGAAAGGTGGCTATATTGGTCACTGATTTGTTTTTGAATGTCAGAAATGTATATTTGTGAATGTTGAGATGTTATATTGGTTTCACTGGTAAAAATAAATAATTGAAATGGGTATATATTTGTTTTTTGTTAAGTTGCCTAATAATTATGCACAGTAATAGTCACGTGCACACACAGATATCCCCCTAAAATAGCTATAACTAAAAACAAGCTAAAAACTACTTCCAAAAATATTCAGCTTTGATATTAATGAGTTTTTTGGGTTCATTGAGAACATGGTTGTTGTTCAATAATAAAATTAATCCTCAAAAATACAACTTGCCTAATAATTCTGCACTCCCTGTAATATCCAACTTAACCCTAATCAAGCTCTCCATGCATAGGGAGAAACATTCCAACTACTTTCTCCTAAGGCCATAAGGCCATACATCAAATACTAGATCTCCTTCCAGCTATTTATTTCATCTTCAGCCCCTGACAATAGGCTATTAATACTGAAATATTCTGACACTTAAGCAATCACTCTTATTATGCCAAAACATTGGCATTTATTAATTTATTTAACATATCTCTGACATTTTACGAATACAAACATATAGGACATTTATCCATCGAATATACCTCTTTAAGGACTGATCCCCTTCAAGCTGTTTATAATACAAACAAAAATTTGATCTATAAGTATATATTTTATTCTAGTTTCAGCCTGGGATAATTTTTATCTCAGAAAAGGATATTTATGAGTATGTCATCATTGACAAACACACTCAATATATAACGATCTGAACATTTCAAAAATCAAAACTATTTTGAGATTTATCACGATTTATCTCCCTCTCTTTTCTATATGATTTATAGTTGATTTACATATAGTACTGTATAGAAGCAATATAAATATATTGATACCACATTGGGACACAAATTAAAGGACACACCATATAAACTAAGGAATATAATACAAGGTAGTTTTTGTATTTCTAAATATACATCCCCTTTCAAGAAAAAAGTCACCATCAAGACATGACTCTCTACCATATTATCGTATCATACTGCTATCACATATCATTTAATAATACCCACAAGAGTAGGAATAGTAACTCATAAATATATATTATCTCACATAGACAAAGTAGCTCCTAACCTCGCTTTGGGATTTATATAATATACGTTATTGAAATAATTGCAGGACTATATACACTCTGTAGTATTTTGTACTCCAACTCCGGCTGAAAATATTCAGGGCGTTATTCACAAACTAGCTCTCTGATCCCAAATTTGATATCGTACATTAAACCCCTCTGATATACACACAGAGTAACACTTGTCCCGTAGTGCTTTAATGTTCCAGGGATACATTTAGTATATTATTTATCAGGCACATTGTGATTGACATACCCAATAGATCAACTTGAGGACACTATTTTATGCGCTATTTACTTTGCGGTCCAGCTTGTACCCCTCTGATACATACACAGAATAATATTTATCCCCCAGTGCTTTAATGCTCCAGGGATACATTTAGTATTTTATTTAGAAGTTACATTGTGATTGACATACCCCATAGATCAACTTGAGGATACTATCCTATGGGCTATTTACATTGCGGTCCAGCTTGTTATTGATTCGAGTGAAGCCCTGACGTCACGACCAATCAGGGCACGGGAAAAACGGGCAAAAAATAGAGAAAAAAAGTGGCATAACTCCACATTTGAAAATGTGGCCATAGACTACCGGTCAGTCAAAAGACAAAAACAACTGACCAAAGTTAACATAATAACATATATTACTTAAGCCCGTGTAAGAAATCCCTTCCCGGAAGTGACGTCACAGAGATACGGAGGATCTACAGAAACGTATCGGATTAAAAATAAACTCTCCAAATAACAAAACACAATTTTACCTACCAATTTCTATAAAAATAGGCTTTATGATTCATTTTATTCATTATTTGAATATATATAAAAAGTCGTCAAACCGGAAATGGCTAATTCAAAGCACTTCCGGTTGTAATCACACAACCCCTATATAAGGCCATCAGTATGTAGTACACACCAGTCTTGATAAAGGCCTAGAGAAGGCCGAAATGCGTAGACAGCACTGGTAAGCCTTATTTCAATTGGAGGAACATATTGTGAACTTTCTACACATTGCATTTTATCTTTCTTTTCACAGGTTTTTGCTTCCTATATTTTTTTATATTTTTTCAGCATTTGGAATTTTTTCTCATTGTGCACTTTCCTTTGACCACATTTTCCTACCCAGGCTGATATTACAACTTCCAAGGAATAATTTTCTACTTTACACCTAATTTTTTATTGGACACAATTTTTTATTGGACACAATCAACTAATTTTGTTTTTGTTTTTATTTTTATATACATTTTTTTTTCTCACCATTTTTTTATTTTTATTTTTGTTACCATTTTGACTAAATAAACACTTGTCACCACTCCAATACTATTCGGACACACATCTTTAGGAGAACCTCAGCGGATTTTTTTGGACTTATTTTTTTGGACTTATGTTGTGACTTTTTGCGAACAATTTATTTCCAGACTTTGTTTTATTCTTTTTGACCTGAACACAATCACTCACACTGGACACTATTTTTGCATTAAACGTTATTTTCTAACACACTCCAGCACCACTATTTGACTATTGTTGCGACTTAGAATTTTATTGTGTAAATTGTAACAGTGCATATTTTTACTTTATTTTATCAGTGTTTGTAATCAGTGTGGATCCATGCCATTTTTTAACATTGTATATTCAACTTTGTATTTTTAACATTGTATTCCCACATTGTATTTTTAACATTGTAATTTATTTTAATATCCTGTACTCATGTTGTAATAAATCCTTTTGAACCTTAGCCTCCCAGTTTGGCGCCTAGGAATATCTTTTCCATTAATTATTGCATCTAGGTGATAGCTAGGTATCACCCTCCTAGGCCAACAAGGTTCAGTGGGCGCTGGGATTATCTTTATATTCTATCAGTTCCGGATGCTGTTCTCAAGTGCGCACAAGTGGACGGGTGCCCATGCACCAGCTACATTAAAGCAATTAAATGTATGGGAAGGAGAGAGAGGGAGGGTGTAATAAATGTTGGGAAAGGGATCTGGGAGGGGGAGGAGGTAGGGTATTGAAGGGGGCAGCTACACTACAGAAAAATGCTGTTTTTATTTTTATTTTTATAAAAAAATTGCACATATTTTTAGTAAACTGGGAACTAGCAGTCAGCTGCCAGTACCCAAGATGGCAGCAAATAGGTAGAGGGGGGAGGGTTAGAGAGCTGTTTGGAGGGGATCAGGGAGGTTGGGGGCTAAGGCGAGATGTAACACTGCATTATATATTCTTATATATATATATATATATATATACATGACACAAACGTCCCCTCCAATAGCTCAAGACTAGCAACGGCAAAGATAAATGAGTAAGGAAGATTCGTCAATTCGGCCTTAAAGTAAGTAATTGCAATGTGCGAGACTCCACTTAAGCGGTTGCAGGTCTAATACTGCTCCTGTTCGAGCGTGACCCTACCAGCCCCTCCAACACCTGCTGCAACTTCAAAACTGTAGTACACTGTAGCAAGCTTAAATGTTCATGTTTGTAACTCACCCAGAAACGGCCTCAGTCGATCGGTAATTTCAGTGTGCGAGGCTCCTCTTTAGCGTTGTAAGAATATCACCGCTCCCTCTTCGAGCGTGTCTCAATAAACGCCTCCAGCAAACACTATACCAGCGAAGGAACTTCCGGCTGTGGGTGAGTTTATTCCTGTGCTGACAGCGGCACTTTCAATCGGCCAATCCGAATCTTCGAACAAATATGCAATTTGAATGTAATCAACATTTCTAGCTCTACACTTACAGATGATGAGATTGAGTTCCTAGGCTTAGGATTAGGGTTTGTCCCTGTTACCAAGTTCAATTTGTTTAAAACGATAGTGGATGTCAATAGGCTGATTCGCAGCTTCACATTAAAAAAATTTTTTTTACATTTTAATAAAGATAATGAGACTAATATCATGATTGATGATTTTGTCCCGAGGGGGAATGATACATTTAAAATGTATGATATAACAGATTTTAAAGAGGCAAGTGATTATTTAAATATTCATGATCTAGCCATGGAAACTATGACAGATGAAATAATTCCTAAAATATCACATGGGGGCTATAGGCCGAAATCAGTTTTTTACCCTACCAGGGAGAGAGGGCCCTTTTTAGAAGCTTATAATCGTAGGGTAGAGGAAGATTTAATTAAACTTTCAGTTGAGAGCTGCCATCCACGCCCTAATCTAAGTATAACTCAAACAGAAGCTTTGGAGAGTCTCAGGAAGAGGGGAGACAGTGATTAAGCAAGCTGACAAGGGGGGCAGTGTGGTGGTCCAAGACAGGGCAGCCTATATAATAGAAGCTCAGAGACAACTAGGTGACCCTGAAGTGTACCAGGTTTTATCATGCAACCCCATAAGTGAGTTTGGTAAACGTTTGGATTCTATTATTGATGATGGTCTAGAATTGGGGATCTATGACCAATCAACGACTATTTATGTGTGCCACATCCTGTTGTACTTATTTTTCACCACCTCCCCAAGGTCCATAAGTCCTTGGAGGAGGTGAAGGGGAGACCTATTGTGGCAGGCATAGGCTCCCTTTATGAGAACATGTCAAACTGGGTGGAATCGTTACTCCAGCCCATTGTCTATAGTTTGCCTTCTTACCTTAGAGATTCTAAACATCTTCTAAATTGTGTTAAACATGTGGTATGGAATGAGCAAACAGAATGGCTTACGGTTGATGTATGTGTTTTGGTCTTAGAGGGGTTATAAATGGGTACTTATTGTATCCTTCCCTTAGAGAGCAATTCTTAGTTCTAATTCAGATATGATTTCAGGTTATTGAACTATTAAAAGTTTTTGCTCTTTTCATTTCATATATACCATGATTTATCCAATATTTAGGGTTTAGTATAGATAGACATTTAGTATTTTTATTTATTTATTTATTTAATTAATAATCTCTTTTTTAGGGAAACATGAGAGTAGCATTCAATACAATTTTACCTAGTTATTTATTATAATTTCTGCTGGATTTCATATTAGGCAGCTCTATCTAATTAATTTTAAATTAATTTATATTGCATTCACATTTGGATTTGTTACCACTATACTAGAACATTTAAAGATACTAGAGGTCTTATTATGTCCACTAAGTTTAACTGGTACCTTAGGATAAATGAGCATTATGTATAACATTGAACTGTTAGTCTTTAATGTTAGGTATTTCATTAATCATTATTAATTCTTATTTGTTGTTCCAGCAACTTGTCCTAATGTCATCCCACTTTGCTCCATTTGTATTATAAAATGTATTGTTAATGTATCTATGAGACAGGTATATCCCTTTAAAATCTTGACAGTTTTCTCACACCTGAGGACACAGGTGTATATAAAGAGCTTTGACACCTTTATTGTTAGTCCATGAATGAGGCAGGGGGGCTGCCGAAATGCGTAGGACATTCTTTTTTGTCATATAGGGAACAAGCTTTTATGCTTTTTAACTTGTGTGTTTTCCAATAAAGAAATTTATCTTTACGCCTTGAGGCTTGCTGGTCATCTTTGCTGCTGATATATATATATATATATATATATATATAGCCTTTTATTTTAGTACTGGCAGACTTTCTGCCAGTACTTAAGATGGCGGTGACAATTGTAAGGTGTGGGAGGGAAGAGAGCTGTTTGAGGGGGGTCAGGGCGGGATCAGGGGGTGGGATGTGTCAGATGGGAGGCTGATCTCTACACTAAAAATAAACTTAACCCTACAAGCTACCTAATGTATCCCTTCACTGCTAGGCATATTACAAGTGTGGTGCGCAGCGGCATTTAGGGGCCTTCTAATTACCAAAAAGCAATGCCAAAGCCATATGTCTGCCATTTCTGAACAAAGGGGATAAGCATTTACAACCATTTGTGCCAAATTTGCACAAACTGTTTGTAAATCATTTCAGTGAGAAACCTAAAGTTTGTGAAAAAGTTAACGATTTTATTTATTTGATCGCATTTGGCGGTGAAATGGGGGCATGAAATACACCAAAATGGGCCTAGATCAATACTTTGGATTGTCTACTACACTACACTTAATCTAAAATGAAAACTACAAGCTACCCAATTAACCCCTTCACTGCTGGGCATAATACAAGTGTGCTGCACAGTGACATTTAGCGGCCTTCTAATTACCAAAAAGTAATGCCAAAGCCATAAATGTCTGTAAATGCTTCTCTGGGATTCCCTTTGTTCACAAATAGCAACCATTTGTCTCATAATTGCACAAGCTGTTTGTAAATAATTTCAGTGAGAAACCTAAAGTTTGTGAAAAAGTTAACAATTTTATTTATTTGATCGCATTTGGCGGGGAAATGGGGGCATAAAATATACCAAAATGGGCCTAGATCAATACTTTGGATTGTCTACTATACTACACTAAATCTAAAATTAACACTACAAGCTACCTAATTAATTCCTTCACTGCTGGGTATAATACAAGTGTGCTGCGCAGTGTCATTTAGCGGGCTTCCATTTTCCAAAAAGTAATGCCAAAGCCATAAATGTCTGCTATTTCTGAACAAAGGGGATCCCAGAGAAGCATTTACAACCATTTTTGTCATAATTACACAAGCTGTTTGTAAATAATTTCAGTGAGAAACCTAAAGTTTGTGAAAAAGTTAACAATTTTATTTATTTGATCGCACTTGGCGATGAAATGAGGGCATGAAATATATGGGCCTAGATCAATACTTTTGATTATATATATATATATATATGTCAAGGAATATTCAGGGATTCCTGACAGATATCAGTGTTACAATGTAACTATCGCTAATTTTGCATTTATTGCCCTATAACTTGCAAAAAAAAAAGCGAAGAACATGTAAACATTGGGTATTTCTAAACTCAGGACAAAATGTAGAAACTATTTAGCATGGGTGTTTTTTGGTGGTTGTAAATATGTAACAGATTTTGGGGGTCAAAGTTAGAAAAAAGTGTTTTTTTTTTCTATTTTTTCATCATATTTTATAAACAAAAATTATAGTAAATTAAAAGATATGATGAAAATAATAGTATCTTTAGAAAGTCCATGTAATGGCGAGAAAAACAGTATATAACATGTGTGGGTACATTTAATGAGAGAGAGGAAAATTACAGCTAAACACAAACACGGCAGAAATGTAAAAATAGCCCTGGTCCTTAAAGGGACACTAAAACCAAAAATTTCTTTCATGATTCAGAAAGAGAATACAAATTTAAACAACAATTCAATTTACTTCTATTATTTATTTTGCTTCAATTTTTAGATATTCTTAGTTGAAGAAAAAGCAATGCACATGGGTGAGCCAATCACACGAGGCTTCTAAGTGCAGCAACCAATAAGCAGCTTCTAAGCCTATCTAGATATGCTTTTCAGCAAAGAATATCAAGAGAATAAAACAAATTAGCTAATAGAAGTAAATTAGAAAGTTGTTTAAAATTACATGCTCTTTCTATATCATGAAAGAAAAAAATGGGTTTCATGTCCCTTTAACGGTAGGAAAATTGAACAGTGCTGTGGTCACTAAGGGGTTAAGGAGGCCTGAGGACAGGTTTGAAAAACATATGTATTTACAGGTAACTAAAAAAAAAACAAGGCTCTGTTTCTATTTAAAGGGACACTGAACCCAATTTTTTTCTTTCATGATTCAGATAGAGCATGCAATTTTAAGCAACTTTCTAATTTACTCCTATTATCAATTTTTCTTCATTCTCTTGTTATCTTCATTTGAAAAGCAAGAATGTAAGTTTAGAAGCTTGACCATTTTTGGTTCAGAACCTGGGTTGTCCTTGCTGATTGGACAGCACCAATAAACAAGTGCTGTCCAGGGGCTGAACCAAAAATTGTCTGACTCCTTAGCTTAGATGCCTTTTTTCAAATAAAGAAAGCAAGAGAATGAAAAATTGATAATGGGAGTAAATTAGAAAGTTGCTTAATAATGCATACTCTATCTGAATCACAAAAGAAAAAAATTGGTGTCCCTTTAAATGAAGTGATAGCAAAAATGCTAAAAAAATCTTTTGTATTTTTGGCAAGTTTTTCTCTTAAGTTCCTAGTAGTGAAGGGGTTAATTTCTATTGCGATTTTTGTATTTAAATATTTGATAAGCCTCTCTAAATGACAGTGACCGACCCCACAAATAAAGAAAAAACTAAAGAAAATTAAGGCCAACTAGTAAATTGCTTCTTAAAGTGATTGTAAAGTTTAAAGTGAAAGTCAACCGTAGCGTTTTTGAAACGCTAGGGTTGACTGTTGAAACAAATAAAGGGCACTTTCGTTCATGAAGTATAAGATACTTCATGCAGAAAGTGCCATTATTCATTTCAACAGTTTGCCGTTCTTAGCTGCTACGGCAGCCCACAGCCAAAAGAGGCGTGACATTTTCACCTCTTAGCCAATAGCCGTGCAGTAATCCTGTTTGGCGCCCATGAGAGCCGGATTTTCCGCACGGCTATTTGCTAAGAGGTGAAAACGTCACCTCTAAGCAAAATACTTTTTTGCCGGGGTTTGCTGTAGCAGCTAAGAATGGTGAACGAAACTAATAAAGGCACTTTCTGCATGAAGTATCTTATACTTCATAAATGAAAGTGCCCTTTATTTGTTTCAACAGTCAACCTTGCATTGCAAAAACGCTATGGTTGACTTTCACTTTAATGAATAAGTGCCCTATAACTAAAAGTAATCTTAAAAACAAGGGCACTTTCATTCATTCAACTTTACAATGATAATTATTTGTTAAAATACTTACCTTTGCGTTATGGTAAACATAACACTGATACTCCTCCTGCTTTTATTAGCAGATCGATGACGATCCGGCTTCCTCAAATCTTTGCGTGCCTCGCGAGCTGGATGTCAAAGGGGGCACACAACAATTGTAGGAAGCCGGATTCGTCATCGATCTGCTAAAGAAAGCAGGAGCTGTGGGCGGAGGATCGGCATTATGTTTACCATAACGCAAAGGTAAGTATTAAACTTTACACTCACTTTAAGAATACAAAGGCCAATACATTCCTTATTTAAACCATTATTTATTTGAAAATTCTGGATTTAAACTCTCCTATAGGATCAGAGGGACAACAAAGGCAAAATTAGAATTTACAATGCTTTCCAATGTACTTCTGTTATTGAATTTACTACATTCTCTTGGTATCCTTTGCTGGAAAACCTAACCAGGTAGGCTCAAGAGAGTGCATGTCTTGAGCATTACATGATAGTGGTGTTTGCAATAATGTTATACATTTTTGCAAACATTGCTGCCATATTGTACACAACAATATATAATATTGTTAAAAAAAAATATTGCCATATATAACTCAGGACAATGCTGACAATGCTGCCATATATAACTCAGGACACATGCATGCTCCTGAGCCTATCTAGATGTGTTCTTCAATAAAGGCTACCAAAAGAATGAAAGGCATTTGATGACAGAAGTAAATTGGAAAGTGTACATACTCTAAGAGGCCTATTTATCAAGCCGTCAACCGCAACTATGCTGGAATTCCGCAGCGTAATTGTTGCGAGCTTGATTCCTCTTATTTATCAAAGCCTACAGACCGGCAAAAGTAGAAATTTGTGATGTAACATACGATCTGCCGGACTCAGTCCGACACAGATCGATGCTTACGTCATTACAGATGTTCAGAATGCAAATTCGGCACTATCTGACAACCTTTCCTAGTTAACAAATATCTACCAGGTACGCTCGCCACTATTCCAGCCCAGCGTACCTGCTTTTCAATCCGCCGCCCTGGAGGTGGCGGATACCATAGGAATCAATGGGAGTCTGAAAACAGCGAAAGCTTATGTTCGCTGCTGCCCGATATTCCATTGATTTCTATGGGAGAATAAAAGTTATGTTTACACCTAACACCTCAACATAACCCCGAGTCTAAACACCCCTATTCAGCCACCGCCGCCACCTACATAATGTTATAAACCCCTATTTTGCCGCCCCAACACCGCTGCCACCTACATTATACTTATTAACCCCTAATCTACTGCCCCAACACCGCCTCCACCTACATAAAGTTATTAACCCCTATCCCGCCGCTCCTGGCCTCCCACATCACTACCACTTACTAAACCTATTAACCCCTAAACCACCAGCCCCCCACATCGCCATAAACTAAATTAACCTATTAACCCCTAAACCTAACAACCCGCTAACTGTACATTAAATATTAACTTATCCGTATCTTATAATAAATTTAACCTTACCTTTAGAATTAAATTAAACTATATTAAACTATTAATTAACCTACTCAAATAATTTAAATCAACAATTACAAATTACAAAGTTACAAAAAAATAGCAACTAACTTACAAAAAATAACAATCCTGTTGCAATCAGCCAATAGGATTGAGCTTTCATCCTATTGGCTGATCCAATCAGCCAATAGGATTGAGCTTGCATTCTATTAGCTATTCCAATCAGCCAATAGAATGCAAGCTCAATCCTATTGGCTGATTGCAACAGCCAATTGGATTTTTTCAACCTTAATTCCAATTGGCTGATAGAATTCTATCCACCAATCGGAATCTAAGGGACGCCATCTTGGATGACGTCATTTAAAGGAACATTCATTTGGGAACAAGACGCCGAACGAAGAGGATACTCCACGTCGGATGTCTTGAAGATTGTGCCGCTCCGTGCCGGATGGATGAAGATAGAAGATGCCGTCTGGGTGAAGACTTCTGCAGGTTTGGATGAAGACTTCTGCCGGCTTCTTGGAGGATGGATGTCAGATCTTCAAAACTGTAAGTGGATCTTCAGGGGTTAGTGTTAGGATTTTATAAGGGTTTATTGAGTGGGTTTTAGTTTTAGATTAGGGTTTGGGCTGCAATAGAGCTAAGTGCCCTTTTAAGGGCAATGCCCATCCAAATGCCCTTTTCAGGTCAATGGGGAGCTTAGGTTTTTTTAGTTAGGTTTTTATTTGGGGGGGGGTTGGTTGTGTGGGTGGTTGGTTTTACTGATGGGGGGGTTGTTTGCATTTTTTATTTACAGGTAAAAGAGCTGATTTCTTTGGGGCAATGCCCAGCAAAAGGCCCTTTTAAGGGCTATTTGTAGTTTATTGTAGGTTAGGGTTTTTTTTTATTTTGGGGGGCTTTTTTATTTTTGATAATTTATTTTTTATTTTGTGTAACTTAGTGTTTAATTTTTTTTGTAACTTAGGGTTTGTTATTTTTTGTAACTTAGTTGTTAGTTTTTTGTAATTTAGTAATTTTTTAGTGTAGATTTAAATTATTTGAGTAGGGTTAGGTGTTTAAATATATAATATAGTTAATTTAATTTGTAGTGTAATGTAATTTAGTATAATAGTTAGGATAGATTACTTATTAGTTTAATATAGTTTAATGTAATTTTAGTATAATAGTTAGTGTAGGTTAATTATTAGTTTAATTTAGTTTAATTTAATTCTAAATGTAAGTTTAAATTTATTATAAGATAGGGATGAGTTAATATTTAATGTACAGTTAGCGGGTTGTTAGGTTTAGGAGTTAATAGGTTAATTTAGTTTATGGCGATGTGGGGGGCTGGCGGTTTAGGGGTTAATAACTTTATTTAGTTGCGGTGAGCTCCTCACACATATCAATATGGTTATGTGCTGGTGTTTATACCAACCTATCATGTAAATAAGAGGGGTACGAAACTTCTCATTATAGGTACTTTACGCGTTTCAAACCAGCGCCCTCACCCCATCAGAGTAAAATGGGCGGAGGGTGGGAGTGTTGCTAGGGATTGCATGATAGCAACACCACACTACTTCCCCATGACCTGTTTGTCACCTTTTCACATGGTAATCATCTTCTGTTCATTCCAGTGAAGAGCTTCTTCTTGTTCACTTGGCCCAATACGTCTAACAGGGAGAGATAGGGGTGCCTTAAGGCCCCCAACCAAAACTGCTCTTTTCCCTGCTAAGGGTAAATGCAGCCTTGACTTCCGTCTTTCAAATAAGAAGAAAGGGTCAGCCCCCTACACACACACCATGAACAATATTTAAGTGCCTTGGCTTCTGGGTACTTCCTTATTGCATGACGTCACCACAAATTGTGTGATGACATCACAATGACACATTGCAATTGGAGATGCAGCCCCCTCATTCTTCAACTATACAACAAAGAAATCTTAGTGCATTAGTTGTTATCTTCCTCACAACAAAAAAGGTGGCTATTTTAAAATTTAGGAAAAATAAAAAAAAAACTAATTTTCCTCTTCTGGATAATCAAAATATTAGTACAATAAATATGATTTAACAGTATATGATTAAAGTATTAAAGAATATGATTTATGATTAAATAAAACATGTCTTTAAAGGGACAGTAAGCACATTGTAATTACAAGACATTTTTGTTTTCTAGTCATAGAATAACATATCAGTCAAGTTTAAACATTTTTTAAACATATTAACATCTTGTTTATTGCAAAGGTTTTTCATCAGCAAATCTCCACAGAATTTTATTTGTTCTTATTTGGAAGAACCAATCTGGCTTTAGTTTGTAGAGAACAAAGGTAGCCATAGCTGTAAGGTTAGTTGTTTTACAGTTGTTATGTGTTAACGGAACCCCAGGGATAGATATTTAGAAGGGTTAGTTTTAAAGGGACAGTCTATTCCAGAATTTTTATTGTTTAAAAAGATAGGTAATCCCTTTATTACCCATTCCCCAGTTTTTTTATAACCAACATGTTTATATTAATATACATCTTACCTCTGTAATTACCTTGTATCTAAGCCTCTGCAGACTGCCCCTTATTTAAGTTTTTGACAGACTTGTATTTTAGCCAGTTAGTTATGACTCCTAGGTAACTCCACTGGAGTGAGCATTATGTATATGGCACACATGAACTAGTGTTGTCTAGCTGTAAAAACTGTCAAAATGCACTTAGATAAGAGGCGGCCTTCAAGTGCTTAGAAATTAGCATATGAGGCTACCTAGGTTTTGTTTTCAACAAAGAACACTAAGAGAAGAAAGACAATTTAATGATAAAAGTAAATTAGAAAGTTGTTTAAAATAGCATATCCTATCTGAACTCTGAAAGTTTAATATAAACTATGCTGTCCTTTTAAGAAGTCAGCAGGGTGCATTTCCAGCTCTGAGAATTAGAAAAAAAAATAAGAAAAGTATATTGCAGCATATTGTTTTAGTACTACTTGTAATATTAATATACATAACAATGTCATTTTGATGACAATCAGAACATATAACTGAGATGACATATATAGTATATGTAATTTCAACTGGGCATGTGATACACAATTCTCTAGGGAAAAAAACACATAATTACACATTTGAAAACACCTTGAGAGAATATCAATTTTGATTTAGCAGTGTTACTATTAAGTCAGATGTCAAGCTTTTATTTAGCATTTTGGAAATTATGATTTATTTTTTAGAGCATGACAAGTTAGAATTGGGTTAGGGGATTTAAAGATTTTACTGGATGTGTTTAAAAAAATTCCTTTCCTTTTCATCCATATTTTTTTTTTCTGAGCAGATGGCATCAGCTAAGCGCAATCAAAGCATTTTAATATTGTATTCAGCTATTATATTGTACACCCTGTGTATTGATATTAATCAGCAGACATATCATGTCCCAAACAGATGTATAAACAAATGTTTATGATTTAAAGGGACAGTAAAGGTTATTAAAACTAAAGGGACATCTAACGTCAAGTTTTCCCTCATCAGCGCACTCAGTCTTAGACAAGCTGATATATGCAAAGATGGTAGTTTCTCTCAGAGTGAGCAAAATTTGGTGTCTAGGGAGCCTTAAAGGGACAGTATACACCAATTTGAATGTAAATGCATGTAATAGACACTACTATAAAGAATAATATGCACAGATACTGATCTAAAAATTCAGTATAAAACCGTTTAAAAACTTACTTAAATGCTCCCAGTTTAGCGCTGTTAAAAGGGTTAGCTGGAACACCCACTAAAAGTGGTTCTATAGCAACAAAAAAATACACTCCACCCTCCCCCTTCCTTTGCATATGAAAAGACTCTTTACACAAACAGGAGCAAACTGAAGTAGGTATATATTAGTATACTTCTTAAACTTGGGGCTTGGTTAGGAGTCTGAAAATCAGCACTGTTATTTAAAAATAAGCAAAACTATGCTGTATAGGCTATATAAATGGATCATCTACAAAACATTTATGCAAAGAAAAATCTAGTGTACAATGTCCCTTTAAAGAAGCATAAGACAACATATAAATAAATATACACTTAGCTATGTGGTCAATTTACATACATGCCCACTGTGAAATATTTCCCCCAAAAACACCACCTTGTTTGCTGTAATTGTTTTTCAATGGCCAAATTCTCCCTACAAATTGCCTTATTTGGAGCCAATACAGATTTGTTACTGGAGTTGACTAGCCACTGTCATTTTGTTAGTAAAGGTCCTGACAAGCTGACCATTGGCTTTAATCAGGGCACATTCCAAATCCTGCACTCGAGGAAGGATATGTGTTTGTCTGTCTAGCTGCTTTGTAATTGCCATAACAAAAACTAATTTCTTATAGCATTGGTTCTTTTTCCTCATTGTTATAGAAATAGATCATAAGATCCCACATATAAAATAGTAACATCCCACAATTCAAATAAAGGATTTCATGTCCTTACAGCTATGAAGTGATTGTCACATTAATAATTATCACCTGGCAGCAACCATTTGCTTAAAGGGACACTAAACCCACATTTATTATTTCATGATTTAGATAGAGCATGCAATTTTAAGCAACTTTCTAATTTACTCCTATTATCAAATTGTCTTCATTCTCTTGGTATCTTTATTTAAAAAGCAGGAATGTGATGCATAGGAGCCGGACCATTTTTGGTTGAGAACCTGGGTTATGCTTGCTTATTGGTGGGTAAATACAAGCTTCCAATAAGCAAGCGCTATCCATGGTTCTGAACCTAAAATGGGCTGGCTGCTAAGATTTACATTTCTGCTTTTAAAATAAAAATAGCAAGTGAACGAAGAAAATTTGATAATAGGAGTAAATTAGAAAGTTGATTAAAATATCATGCTCTATCTGAATCATGAAAGAAAAAAATTTGGATTTAGTGTCCCTTTAATTGTGTTGTGTTGTTGATGTTAGGGCTCAGGGATTCAGTTTCTCTGAACTGATAAAAAAAAAAGACAGTCTCCAATTAATTATTTTGTATAATTTCAATTAATTTTATAATAAAGGGAGATTTTGAAATTCTAATACAAAATTATTTATTACATATAGTACTCCAAATGCTAGGAATGTGCATTTGGAATATTCGAGTGAAAACTAATTCCGAAGATGGTGGCCACAACTCGCATTTAACAATTTTCAGAGCCAGATTTATTCCTGTGAAAGTGCAATACACGAAGATTAGTGTAAATCCAGATCTCAGTGTGTTGCACTTTCACAAGAAAAATGTTTTCCCCCCGAATACTCTGAATGCGCCTTCCTAGTAAAAGCATTGTGATTTTCTGTGCCAGTGAATGGGGTAATGTGCACAGGTGCTAGCTGTCTGCTGAAGACTCAATGAGGCAGTCAGTAGCCATGTAATTGGCTGAACTAACCGCAGGAGAAAAAATGAACAAAATAGGCTAGCAATGGAGAATGGCTGGTGAAGACATGCAGAGGATTTTGGTGGTTCATTTAAGCAGCCACGCAGTAAGTTATGCGTTACGGTGGCTATTGACACAATCGGTGTAAAAAAAGTTGTGGTGCACATATAAAACATTAAGGGCTGGATTACGAGTGGCACGCTGTGTTGCACAAGCAATATCGGGTTTATCGCGGCTGTTAGTGCGTTTTGAAAGGAGCACTCATATTTCACGTTGAAAGGAAATGCAAATGCCTGAACGCAATTGGGATTTATGCTAGAATGATTACCGTGACCTCAGAGCTCTAGTTAACTGTTACATATATATGTATGTTTATATGTGTGTACATATATATTTATTTATATTTGTATATATGTATATACACATATAAATACATATTTTTACATATATAGACATATATGTATGCATATAAGTGCATTGGAGCCCTTTGCAGTCAAGTAGATGAAAACATTTATAATCATATTCATGCAATATTCATTTTAAATATAGTGTTATACTGTGTATTTACTATAGCATAGCAGAATATGTTTCACGTATATTTTTAAATTGCTATTCTTTTATATATATATATATATTTCCAAAATAAATTTAAATATATATATATATATATATATATATATATATTTATATTATCCAATTAGCACGTGTTCCAGCACTCCAGCTTCAACTAATAATGAAGCACCTGGGTGCAATCCTCAATGGATTGTAGATAAGAGCTAGGAAAGGGAGGGCACGCTCCGGATTTATATACATCAAAGTTAGTTTATTGTTTATAACAACAACGTTAGAAAGTCATAAGGATAGGTCGACGTTTCTGCTTACATAGAAGCCTTCATCAAGACAGATGAACAACTGTTAAACGAAGAAGAAAAAATGACAGATTTAAAAACACAAAACACAACATCAATACGTAATCCCACCACCAAATTGTTTGCAGGCAGAAAAATAAACCCACAAATAATGAAAATAAACATACAAAAAATACAAAACAAAATACAAATAAAAATAAAAATAAGGCAAACCCATACACATGGCGCTAGGAGATACAACAATACAGTCCCTCCAATACTCTCAATCTGCTCTGGATATACACTGGTGGGGTATATATTATAATCTTAGCAAGCAAACAAAGCGTATGTAACTCAATTGTAGGTAAAACACCATACGGCTGCACAGTTTATGTGTTATGCAAAGTCCGGTATACGCTGGCCTGCCATATACATAAAAGACCCTTCAAAAGAGACTAGCAAGTCCCCATACCTCATTAGAAACCGCCTCAGGCTCTGAGACCATATACAGTTGTTCTAATGTTTCAAAGCAGATAGGTGCACCATACATTATACATTTAGCAACAAAAAGGCACTATATCACTTCCTGATGCTCATTTATCTCGCATCTGACAACCTGACATTGTGTGCAGTAGTCACGCTGTACCCTACCTTCAAAGAAAACCACATATACAAGTATGTGCACATCTTAGTATTGCACTCGTAACACTTTCAAAAGACTCAACTAGGTCTACAGTCATGTGCAAACCTTAGTATTGCACTAGTACCCCCTAAGTATATACGCATGTACCTTACCAACATTTGACAGTAGTTACAACCTTGCAAATCCACACTGCCGTTAATACGTGCCCCACATGGTATAAGCTCAATAGGTAGTCTAACTTTCCAGTCCACAAATATAGATTAAACTCGGGCAATATGTAAGCAGACCGCACTATAGCATGATTATTGTCCCATGTCAGCTGCATGTCTTATGCGTTACACACCCACCGTTAACTACATGTGGTGCCCACAGCCCTAGCAAAAACATAAACAACCCCCATGTTTTGGGCCACAATATTAAGAAGCAGACAAATTATATTACCTCACAACGGCGACTTGCAGCCGCACACAACACCACCAGCAAAACAGAATGCCATTAACAGAAACCGGAAACTATTTAAGCCCTGATCACCAGGCTCTCATTGGTTGGCAATAGGGGTGTGTCAAAAACACACCTGTAGCAGCTGTATCAACTACAGAGAAGTGCAGACAGTGCTGGATACTCTAATTAACTCAATTATAACCATGTTCAGCTGATACCACAACAACAGACACTATGGATGCTTAGAATTGGCAAGTGCCACAGATGTATATAACATAGTAGATAAAGAATGGAAGCCATAATAAACCAGTGGTAACTGCATTCAGCTACTGTATAAACCAGAGTATACAACAAAATAAGGATGGGATCGCATATTCTCATTATAATGCAGAGCAAATTAACGTTCCTCAAACGACCATAAATACATAGTCAACGACATGACTAACAGTGTACAGATGTGAAAACCCAGAAATTTAGCGTTCCACAAACAACCATAAATACATACACTATGGATGCTTCGAATTGGCAAGTGCCACAGATGTATATAACATAGTAGATAAAGAATGGAAGCCATAATAAACCAGAGGTAACTGCATTCAGCTACTGTATAAACCAGCATATACAACAAAATAAGGATGGGATTGCATATTCTCATTATAATGCAGGGCAAATTAACGTTCCTCAAACAACCATAAATACATAGTCAAAGGCATGACTAACAGTGTACAGATGTGAAAACCCAGAAATTAGCGTTCCACAAACGACCATAAATACATACACTATGGATGCTTAGAATTGGCAAGTGTCACAGATGTAAATAACATAGAAGATAAAGAATGGAAGCCATAATAAACCAGAGGTAACTGCATTCAGCTACTGTATAAACCAGAGTATACAACAAAATAAGGATGGGATCGCATATTCTCATTATAATGCAGAGCAAATTACCGTTCCTCAAACGACCATAATTACATAGTCAAAGACATGACTAACAGTGTACAGATGTGAAAACCCAGAAATTAACGTTCCTCAAACGACCATAAATACATAGTCAAAGACATGACTCCCAGTATACAGATGTGGAAACCCAGAACCAATATATGGGGTCCATCAGCCATTAGACACACCTCAAGTGGATGTCCCACTAGGAGGGGGGAGTATGCAGAACCAACACTAGAGGATATATAATAGTAGAACTAACCATATGACGGCACACACCAAGGTAACACCCCAAAGTGTCAACAAACTGGGAGTGCTCAAACCACTACGCATCATTTAGTTTTGAAATGGGTAACCCATCCAGTGTAACATCCCAGCAGAGAGGGGGACAAGAGAGAAAAAAATCATATTACAAGATATTGGAAGTAGTGACTACTATTCATAAAAAATGTCAAGAACAATATATTATTAAATGCATAATCAACTTAATAGAACACGGAGTAATCTAAATGCATATTAAGTCCATGTGGGCAGAGTGTGTTCAGCCGATAGATCCACCGGCTTTCACAGCATAATAGTTCCTTATGCCTGTTGCCACCCCTTCTTGGGGGGGATCACCATGTCAATGAGCATTGCTTTCAAGGATGACACAGAATGATTGTGTTCAAGAAAGTGGCGTGCCACAGGCTGGTCCGCACTGCCATCCTTCAGTGCTGCCCTGATGGCACTTTTATGATTGGCAAGCCTCTCCCTGAAGGTAGTGGTGGTCTTACCAACATAATAACGGCCACAAGGGCAAGTCAAAAAGTATACAACAAACTGAGAAGTACAAGTTAGGCGATGCCTGATCTGGTAGTTTTTATTCGTATGGGGATGGTGAAACTTAGAACCAGTTAGCAGCGAGTTACATGTGACACAATTACCACACTTGAAACATCCTGGCTTGGCATTAGCCAGCCAGGTTTGGGGTTTCTTCCACGGATCCGTTTTCATCAACATGGATCGAAGATTCTGGTTGCTCCTATGCACCACTCATGGTGGTGATGATCCAGCAAAAGGCAAAGAGTGGTCGTCCCTTATTAGGTGCCAGTTCTGGCGAACAATATCACCAATTTTATTTGATACTGGGCTGTATGAGGTCACAGCATTTAATTTACTATCATTTTCACCCGTCTTTGGTTTCCTTTCAATCAATGAAGATTGGTTCAAATGAGACACTTCCTTGAGAACCTGCTCCACTAGTCCCGGGCTGTACCCTCTCTCTATGAATTTCATCTTCATATCCTGTAGCTGCTTAGCCTGATTCATGAGATCGGAGTTATTTCATATAACTCTCAACAGTTGTGATTTGATGATGCCCGTTTTTAATTGTCTGGGGTGGAAGCTGTTACTTTGTAAGAGGGTGTTTCGGTCTGTCGGTTTAGAATACAACGTAGTATTCAATCTACATCCATTCTCTGTTATTGTTTTGAAGATACACAGGACCAAGAAGTGGATTTGTTCATCACTGTGCTCACTTTTGAATCCCACCGAGAGTTCAGCTGTGTTGAGTTGATTGATCCATAGATCCAATTCCATTTGAGTACCACCCCAAACAACAAACAGGTCATCAATGTAGCGTTTGTACAACAGAACTTGAGGATTACGGTCAAGGAAGATGTATTTCTCCTCAAACCAGGCCATAAAGAGATTGGCGTATGATGGCGCCATGCTTGATCCCATGGCCGTCCCGTCCATTTGTAGGTAGTACTTATCTTCAAATCGAAAATAGTTATGCATCAATACCATTAGGAGCCAATCTAGGAACACCTCAATTGGAGGACCATCATACTCTGTACTCGCCACTAAGAAGCTTCTGACAGCCTCTATCCCTAGCTCATGCGGGATAATAGTATGCAGACTATTCACATCTAGGGTTACCAAGATGCAGTGAGCAGGAAATGTGACATTTTGTACCATCCGTATCAAGACATTGTAAGGATAATGAATATAAGATTTATAAGTAATTTAATATAACTACTATTTTAAAGTAATATTCAGTAGATATGTGCACAGATAAAAAAAATTGGTTAGGATAAATCTTTCATAACAAAAAATAAATAAATTTGCTTTTTATATATATATATATATATATATATATATATACACACACAGACACACACACAGCAGATATATATATATATATATACACACACACAGATATATACACACTCACACAGATGTACACACACACACACAGATATATACACACTACCACAGATATATATACACACTCACACACAGAAATATATACACACTACCACAGATATACACACACAGATATATACACACACACACAATATGGCCAAAGGAATGTGGACACCCCTACTAATTATCGAGTTAAGGTATTTCAGTCACACCCATTGCTAAACAGATGCATAAAATCCACCACATAGCCATAAAATATTGATAGACAAATATTGTCAGTACAATGGATTCTACTGAAGTGCTCAGTGACTTTAAAACTTGCACTGTCATATGGTGCCGGCTTTGTCACAAGTCAGTTTGTGAAATTTCTGACCTACTCGATATGTCCCTGTTAACTGTGAATGCTATTATTCTGAAGTAGAAGCATTTAGGAGCAACAACAGCCCAAACATGAAGTGTGTAAAATAACAATAAAAAAATAATAATAATATAAATGATGTAATAATCACATAGTTGTTAAAAAATGTATACCCAAAAGGTATTTATGAGGGGGGCGCTCAATAGATGAGCTGAGGTATGTATAATATATGTGAGAAAACACTATGGATTAAATTTAAAATATTATTTTAATTGGTAAAAAACTCTAATATAAAACCTAAAACATAGATTATAACAATATCAATTGATATAAATACACGTATAAATTGTGGCCACAATATTATTCACAGTATGTTTACGTACACTTGTGCAATTTCATAGATCAGTTTGCGTACACTTGTGCAATTTCATAGATCAGTTTGCGTACACTTGTGCAATTCCATAGATAAAAATAACAATGTTGTGTTAGGACATAAAAAACATGTAGCTATTAGTGATATTTAGGTTTTCTCTGCGATATAGCGTATACAGCAGAAATACCAATTCCGGGATAATAGTTAGAAATATAAGAAGTGTCAATTCAACAAGATAGTGTCAATTTATTATGCATACAAAGTTCCAGAAAGTAGGAGCGCTCATAGACTTGGTTTCAGAAGAAAGTAACAGTTTGTTTTATGGAGTAAATTACCGACCTTTAGGGAACCGTACAGCGTAATTTGTTATCAGCTTTAGATGTAACTTACATATTCTGTTCTCCTTCGGTCTTAGAGATATCTCCGTCTGATCGTTGCAGTCTGTAAATGTTTCTGAATGCTGGGCTAATGACCTTCTAGGGGTTTAGGCAGCATATCCTTTTGTCAACAGCTGATCCCTAGATTCTTTCGGTCTCGAATGTAGCCTATCAGGAACGTTACTTCTTGCAGACGTTACGACAATATGATTGTTGATTTTCACAATGTTCTTTACTTTGCGTGATCTATCATAAAGGATAGATATTTGTATTCCATAGGTGTGCAGATTTTAGGAGTCAAATCTACGCGTTTCGGCTCAGCAGTGAGCCTTTATCAAGATGACTCCATTATTTTCTGTTAGGAAATTTATATTCTTTTACTCTTTAAGCTCCGGGTCAGATGTTAACCCCATTGGTGTGATCATACTGGTACTTTTCACTTTTTAGCTACAGGTCAGATATTAACCCCTTAGTCTAACACCGCTATATAAATGTAATGATTTTATTAAAAGTTTTACTATAAGCATAATTATACTATAAATAACATATATAAACTCTATAATAAAACGTGTGTTCTTTATTAGAATAAACATGATACCTCTCCACATGAATCACTATATATGTATTCTTTTTTTAGAAAATCGGCTATAAGGCGCAAGTCTATGTACATATATAAAAGGTATATAATTAAATAAAAATACAAATAAAAATAAAAATATGAATAAAATTCTAAAATAAAATCTGCTTGCACTGTAGATAGATTCTTATCTACAGTGCAAGTAGATTTTATTTTAGAATGTATTTTATTCATTTTAGAGAACAATTACTTCAGTTTTAATGCAGAATTTTTCCTACAGATAAAAGGAACAGCAATGGGCACGAGGTTTGCACCCAGCTATGCAAATTTATTTAACAGTCATTTTGAACAAAAATACATAATTGACTCAAGCTGGAGTGCAAACCTCGTGCTCTTTAAACGCTTTATCGATGATATCTTCATTATTTGGAGGGGAGGACAAGCATTATTTGAAATATTTATGGAAGATTTAAATAAAAATAACTAGGGCATCGCTTTTACCTATGAAACAAATAACACAAGCATACATTTCCTGGATCTAACCATAGAAAAATCAGAAAAGAGTCTAAAAATGAAAACATTTTTTAAAAAAGTAGACTCCAATAATTATATACATTCCACAAGCTGCCACCTAGAACAATGGAAGTTAAATATCCCTAAAGGTCAATTTTTAAGACTAAGAAAAAATTGTTCTACAATAGAAGATTATCAAGATCAAGCTAGTATTCTTGAAAATAAATTTATTGAAAAGGGATATAATCAAGAATTGATAGTAGAAGCAAAAAAAGAAGCAGAGGTTAAGGAGAGATTAGAAATATTATCTAGAAGTGACCATACTAAAAACTCTAAAAATAAAACGAATATTACAAATGCATTGGACACTGTATTTATAACACAATATAACTCTGATCATAGACTGATAGAGAAAATTCTAAATAAGCACTGGCACTTTATAAAGAAAGACCCCATTTTAGGGGAATTGGTAGAAAATAAACCTAAGGTTATTTATAGAAAAGCAAAAACCCTTAAAAATGTACTCGCACCAAGTGAATTCAGAAAGAAGAAAAAAGAAGGCTACTTCACTGACTTAGAGGGGACTAAACTGGAAGGTTTTTTTCCTTGCCTATCCTATAAGGCCTGTAAATTCAGCAGCAAATGTAAAATAGTGAATTCTAGCCAAACAGATTTTAGATTTAAAATTAGAGATATTATTAGATGTTCTGATAGAAATATTGTTTATCTAATTCCAAGTCCTTGTAAAAAACAGTATTTGGGACAAACGGGACAACCCCTACGTGATAGAATTAGACAACATCTATTAAACATAGAATGGGGCTATGAAGACCATCTATTATCCAAACATTTTAAAGACCATCATAATAAAAAACAGATGGTCTTTTATATTGGGGTTTAAAAAAAGTAAAAGCAAATAACTCTAGTGATACAAATAATAATAAAGATCTTTTATATAATGAGGCAGAACTAATAGTTAATTTTAATTATTTAACCCCTAAAGGATTAAATGCAGAACTGGATCTTAATCCTTTTATTTAACTTAAAACAACAATAAGATCTATATTAATAATTAGTGTATACATATGCGGTTATTCTTTTATTATTCATCATTTTTTATTATTCATTATTTTTAATACCAAAATAAGATACCGATATTTACATAATTAATTCTCTGATTTGTATTATTTCTCCAATTTTATATATGTAGTTTTTTTATAAAGTTTTTAAATATTAAAATACCAATATATATATATATATATATATATATATATATATATGTGTGTGTGTGCAAATATGAGAATATATATACATATTCTATAGATTTCTTAATTTTATTCATAATCTTATTTTTTTTTTTTTTTTTTTAATTATATACCTTTTATATATGTACATAAACTTGCGCCTTATAGCCGATTTTCTAAAAAAAGAATACATATACAGTATAGTGATTCATGTGTAGAGGTATCATGCTTATTCTAATAAAGAACACACGTTTTATTATAGAGTTTATATATGTTATTTATAGTATAATTATGCTTATAGTAAAACCTTTAATAAAATCATTACATTTATATAGCGGTGTTAGACTAAGGGGTTAATATCTGACCCAGAGCTAAAAAGTGAAAAGTACCAGTATGATCACACCAATGGGGTTAACATCTGACCCAGAGCTTAAAGAGTAAAAGAATATACATTTCCTAAGAGAAAATAATGGAGTCATCTTGATAAAGGCTCACTACCAAGCCAAAACGCGTAGATTTGACTCCTAAAATCTGCACACCTATGGAATACAAATATCTATCCTTTATGATAGATCACGCAAAGTAAAGAACATTGTGAAAATCAACAATCATATCATAACGTCTGCAAGAAGTAACATTCCTGATAGGCTACATTCGAGACTGAAAGAATCTAGGGATCAGCTGTTGACAAAAGGATATGCTGCCTAAACCCCTAGAAGGTCATTAGCCCAGCATTCAGAAACGTTTACAGACTTCAACGATCAGACGGATATATCTCTAAGACCGAAGGAGAACAGAATATGTAAGTTACATCTACAGCTGATAAAAAATTACGCTGTACAGTTCCCTAAAGGTCGGTAATTTACTCCATAAAACAAACTGAAACCAAGTCTATGAGCACTCCTACTTTCTGGAACTTTGTATGCATACGAAATTGACACTATCTTGTTGAATTGACACTTCTTATATTTCTAACCATTATCATGGAACTGGTACTTCTGCTGTATACGCTATATCGCAGAGAAAACCTAAATATCACTAATAGCTACATGTTTTTTATGTCCTAACACAGCATTGTTATTTTTGTCTATGGAATTGCACAAGTGTATGCAAACTGATCTATGAAATTGCACAAGTGTACGCAAACATACTGTGAATAATATTGTGGCCACAATTTATATGTGTATTTATATTAATTGATATTGTTATAATCTATGTTTTAGGTTTTATATTAGAGTTTTTTTACCTATTAAAATAATATTTTAAATTTAATCCATAGTGCTTTTTCACATATATTATACTTACCTCAGCTCATCTATTGAGCGCCCCCTCATAAATACCTTTTGGGTATACATTTTTTAATAACTTATTCCTAACCGTTTGTGGGAGAATAACGGGATACTGAGAGGAGGCATTTTGAGGTTTCAGCTCTAGGGTTAGTGTCCTTGACTAATTTTAATAATCACATAGTGTTATAGTCTAAAATGCATGTATTTATGTACATAAGTAAATGTGCATAATTTTATGTGCACTCATGTGTCCTGCACAGAGCCCTGATCTCAAGCCTAGAAAACACTTTTTGGGATGAATTGGAATTGGAACTCCAATTGGAAGCCAGACCTTCTCATCCAACATAAGTGTCTGACCTCACAAATTATCTTTTGTTTGAATAGGCACAATTTCCCAAAGACACACTCCAAAATCTTGTGGAATGCCATCCCAGAAGAGCTGTGCCTGTTATCAGGGCCGCCACTAGAAAATTTGGGCCCCCTGACTTAACCATTGATCAGGCCCCCCCCCCCTCCTTTGGCACGTGCAATTTTTGACCAAGTGACTAAAACGTATATGCTCTTTATTCTTAAGTGTCTATTTAAACTTGGAAATGTCGTAAAGGTAGTAACATACAGACACACTCATACACTGAAACACACACTCACACATAAGGATTCACATATAGACACTCTAGCAAACACGCAAAGAAACACACTCATACACAGACACCGAAACAGACAATAATTTAAAGGTTAAATGGTGGATTGGTGACTTCCGGAAAGGTCTCGTTAGTCTCAAAGTCTGTAGAAAGATGTAAATAATCAGTAGTAAGGTCAAAATGTCCTAAAAAGGAACAGACAATGGACACACACACACACTCAAACTTGCACATACCCCCAAGGAAACACTGACAGTGACAGCCTCAGAAAACACACAAAGACATACACACACACAGAGACACCCACAGAAAACCTACAAAGACATACACACACAGAGAGACAACCACATAAAACACAGAAAGACATACATACACACACCCTCACTGAGACATCCACAGAAAACACACAAAGACATACACACACCCTCACAGAGACACCCACAGAAAACACACACCCTCACAGAGACACCCACAGAAAACACACACCCTCACAGAGACATCCACAGAAAACACAGACATACATACATACATACATACACACACACCCTCACAGACATCCACAGAAAACACAGACATACACACCCACCCTCACAGAGGCATCCAGAGAAAATACACAAAGACAAACATACATACACCCTCACAGAGACACCCATAGATAAAGCTCAAAGACATATGCACACACCATCACAGACATCCACAGAAAATGCACAAAGACATACACACCCACCCTCACAGAGAGACCCACATAAAAAATACATACACACTCATAGAGACACAAACCAAAACACAAAGACATAAACACAGACACTCACAGAAACACTCACAGGAGGACACATTTATGCATCTTGCATCCCCTAAATCAACAATGTGTGACATGCATGATAAAAAAAATTGCAGAAATTAAGAGATCACTTTTTAAAGAATCATATTTGTAAATGTGTAAACAAAAATAATACTGTGAATTCAAAATTGTACAGTAATGATCTGGGTAGATGGCTAGATGAAGAAAAGTACTTTTAAAAGGTTGACATATGTTTGTTTGTTTTTTCCCCATTTTCCCCAACCAAGAGCACCACTTCAAATATAGTGTACAAATGTTCCCATCTGTCAGCTGTACTTATGGATTTTGAAAATGCTGTACTCTATATGGTCTTGGTGGAACCATAAGCTGTAGTACTCATACCATTAGATCTGGTTAAATGCAGGATTTAGGCGTGTTGGTATGTATTTCAAAATAAAGTCAGCTGCAGTGTAAACTGAACAGTTTTAAGTTAACCTGTCTCATTTCAAACACTGAGCAATCTTAGTCTGAGAGTATAACATTTTATGCAGATGTAAAATCTTAGATAAAATGCCACCTTGCATCTGGAAAGTCCTTACATAAAGGGGCAGTAAACTGGAATGTAATTAATATAATCTGCCTAAAGGGTACCTACCATTTGTGTATTGAGGAGGAAACATTTCTGCATGGTTTTAAATATAGAATTTCTACAACATTGTCAAATAATCATAAATACATACACTGCTGCTAAACAAATGTGTTTTTATGGACCCCTGGCCCCACCATACAACTACTACCACACTTAAGTTACAATCTGAAATTGCACAAAGATCTAATAAACATTTGCTAAGTAAGTCCTACCTCCTCTACAAATGAAAGTGATCTGCCATCTGTCTCAGGCACACACTTGACAAACAAAGTGCCAAGTCTGTCTCACACTGTGCATAGTAATCCTCTCAAATGCTAATACTTTACTCCTTGTAAAAACATTTCCCATGCTCAATTAGCACTCTGCTGTAGTATCCACTGGTGGCTGCCAAAATTTTTTTTTTTTAGTTCTTGCATCATGGGCCCCTCTGGCTCTTTGGGCCCCTGACAGGAGTCACCCCTGTCACCCCCTGATGGCGGCCCTGCCTGTTATGGCTGCAAAGGTGGGCCAACTTCATATTAACGCTCATGGTTTTGGAATGAGATGTCCAACAAGCTCGTATAGGTGTGATGGTCAGGTGTCCACATACTTTTGGAATATTTTGTGTGTTTGTGCATATATGCTGTATATATATTGTCTGTGCTTGACATGTTCCTTGTTTAGAGAAGTATTGCCTGGTATTTTGGGCCTCGATTGACCTTGCTAGGCGGGATCAGATTGATATACTTCAGGAATGTTCTCCGTGAAAAGCACAAATGAGTGACTGCTCCTAGTTTGTTACTCGCAATATAACAAGGTACTAAGCTGTTGTTTGTTCCTGGTAGAGCGCCTCTCTTTCTGTATGCATTTGTATTAGAACCCTGGGGAAGTCTCCCTATGGGTGATGAGGGAAAACAGGTGTGGACTCCTTGCCCAATGTGCTTAGAGGGATATGGCTGTACCTCACTGACGAGGTCCTCAGAATGCTGAAATGACAGTCTGGGGTTTTCATGTTACTTGTTTAGAGAGAGATTGCCTGGTATTTTGCGGTTGGACTGGCCCTTCTACACTGTCAGAAAAAAGGGTATGGTTTGGGTCCGTTTGTGAACATGTAGGTTAAAACTGCTGTGCTTGTACCCTCAATGGATCATAATTACACCTTAAGAAACTAATATGTACCATTTAGGGGTAAATAAGGTACAAATATGTTTCCAACTGTCAAAGGGTCCATGTCTGTACCATTTAATCCCCCAAAAAAGGTACAATCACTTGTGTGACTAAAAGGTTAAGGGGGATGGGTGGTTTAATGCTGCCAAACCCTGCAAGTCTATATCATTTGTGCACCTCAATTATTCAATGAAAACATAACTGGCAGTCACCAAAAATGAATTAAAAATACATGTTGTACAGCAAAATAATTATTGTTCAATTGTTGTTGGTAATATGAGAGGTGGGCAAGGCAACAAAAAATACTTAACAACTTATATCTTCAATAAAACTAAATAGCACACAAGCACTTAACATTTTAATGTTTATATTTAGAGCATCAAGATGATAACTCTTACACATGAAGCAAATATATTAACAAGGAAAAAAAATTGTTTTAAATTCTATAAAATAAGCAAGAGCTGTTTAAGAACCTGTTTTAAAAAAAATAAAAACATAAATTATGCCTACCTGATAATTTTCTTTTCTTCTGGAGGGAAGAGTCCACAGCTGCATTCATTACTTTTGGGAAATACAGAACCTGACCACCAGGAGGAGGCAAAGATACCCCAGCCAAAGGCTTAAATACCCCCCCCCACACACACACACACACACTTCCCTCATCCCCCAGTTATTCTGCAAAGGAAACAAGGAACAGTAGGAGAAATATCAGGGTGAAAAACGGTGCCAGAAGAGCAAAAAATTACAGCTGCCTCATAGATATAAACACAGGTGGGAGCTGTGGACTCTACCCGTCAGAAAAAAAGAAAATGATCAAGTAAGCATAATTTATGTTTTTCTTCTTAAACAGGAAGAGTCCACAGCTGCATTCTTTTAGGAAAACAATACCCAAGCTAGAGGACACTGAATGCAAACAACGGGTGGGTACAAAAGGCGGCCCCTTCGAATGGCACCACAGCCTGAAATTACCCTATAAAAATATAGATGACATGGGTGAAAACCCAAATCCCAGGTAACTGCACATTAGTTACATCACCAGCAAAGCCGAACTAGAGACCACTTAGCCCCAGAGTCCATTGAGCACAAACAGCCTCCGAGGAGTCAGCCCCGCAGTTCTCGACTCCCATGAAGGTACCTGGCTGAAAGACAAGGACCGCTATCTTCCCCCAAAAGAGAGAACTGATTCCCCAGAGAAATCAAATGGATCATTCCACACGGCTCAACAAACATAGAACAACCCATGGTTTTCTTACGATAGTAGCACCCAGGGAGATGAACTCCCTAGAAACACAAGGACCTAATAAAACAGAGATCCATACACAGGGAAACACATCCCAAAAAGAACTCGAGGGACACCCTCATATCCCTGACCCAGTACCATACCATAAGGTACTCCAGAAAAACATGAGTTCCCTGTTGCCTCGTATCAGAATGAAACCTGCAGGCTAGGCAAGCAGAGACAGCAGAAATAGGATAACTATCCCAGCAGTTAGTAAAGAGCTCTCCAAGAGAACGCCAAACCATCTGACCAGCTTCCAGGTAGGAAAGCTGACTCAACCATCGTGAAAACTAAACCACCCGAAAAAGCATTTTAAAGCCTGCTAGCATACATTCAAAGTGTAAATAGCTGTAACTGGTTTCAAACTGCAAACCTTCTAAAGGCTCAACAACAGCCCTCTGATACCAGGCTCCAAGAAGCATCTCCTCCCAGCACCAGACACCAGTAGAAAAGAGGAGGACATCAAAAGTCTCCCCACCGAAGGGGAGGACTGACTCGAAGAAAATGGTCAACACTGCATAGATTAACTGATCCCCAACCTTCCCTTCAGGGTAATGGTACCAGCCCAAAGGCTAGTCAAAGACCGAAGACAAGAGTCCCAGACCTCTGGAAGAGAAAAGGATGGGTCAACAAAGAACAAAGCCCCCGGGTAGACCTCTGACCACTACTACAAACGGCATGCTACCATGAGTCAGGATAGACATTGTGCTTGGTTACAAGACCCCCTATACTGCTGACTTCCCCAAAGAGGAACACTTCCCAAGGGAAGAGGGCTCTCAGACCCCCAGCATCTATATATCAGAATCCAACATTTAGCAGGAGCCCCAACAGGGTTCAAACCCTCAGCCTCCCACTGCAGGAACGGTGGAACCAGTTACTACTCCACATATCCCTTTCCAGGATTCTGAAAACGCAAGAAGGGAAAAACCCTTACAAGGCAAGAAAACAAGGACCCACAGGTTCACCACAGATACTAAGGTAACTCCGAACCAGGTGAACCCATCCCCTGCTCTAGAAGAGAAGGGAACTAAAGCAATGGAACCACCATACCATAGAGGTGAAACTCCTCGGCCATATCGCCAACCCAGTTGAAAGACACCTGGAGTCTACAAGGAATGTCAAAAGCGCCAGAAGACCAGTAGGGACCTGTCAGAGAGACCTAGAACCTAAGCCACAGGCAGATAGGCATCTCCCATAAGAAACAGAGCCCTGCCCCCCTCTGAGAGAGGCATGCGGGACCACAAACACCTAAGTTGAGACCAAACCGTCCACACCCATCCAGGGAGAGACATGGACCTAGGCCAGAGTACTCAAAAAACAGAATTGATCGAAAGATCTAACTTGCTGAGGAAACCTAAGCTGCCTCCTATGATTAGCAGTGCACCATCGAAAGTCCGTAGACTTGGTGATCTAGAAACAGCCTCAAACCCAAGAGTCTGAAAGAGCTCCTAAACAGTTTAAGAATTCAGCACTCAGTGCACTTAGATCGCAAGGAAAATCTCCTAGACAAACATTAACATGTGTTACACACACTAGCAAGGTAGCAACCAACACCCGAAGGTGAATGAGAACCCTGGACCTTGCTTGCCATCCCAGAGAGTTAGACATAAAGCCCCCTCTATGAAGCCCCTAACAGAACATCAAGGATAAATGGTCAACTACCTGACCCCAGAAAGGCGACCGTCTGTAACCGACCTCGACTCTTTACTGTTAAACCCCAAGGCTAGATTTGCAACGAGGATGCAGATAACACCCGAACTTCAAAGATCGTGATCAAACCAAGGGTATAATATGGAAGAGCAAACAGCCAGAGATCATTGTAGGATCGATCTTCCAAAAAAAACCTTTAACAGGGTAAAAGCTGGAAGCCTTGAAGCTCCCCACAGAAGACAGAAGAGTCAGCATCCGGAAGAACCTCAAGTGAAGATGCAAATCGTTCACCACTCGGAACACCAGACCACATAGGTCATTCATATCTCCCAACTCCAAAGGAATGGAAATTACGGTTCTGAGTCCCCAGGGACCTGAAAGAACCATTGTTACGGTTGCCTCCAGGCTGGCTGGAAGTTGGACCGTAGAAAAGGATGCTCCTAGCGCTCACCAAAGGAGCAGCAGCACCGTAGACACTCTAACTGCTGCGTAGCCACCATAAGTAACGCAGACTCCACGAACCACCGCTGCTGGGCTGGTATCTCGCCGTCTGCTCTGCGCCCTGGACCTACGACCAGGCTCCAGTAGGTGAACCTCTTCCTTCTGTAGCAATCCCTGTAGCTAAGGGAGTATGAAAAACATAGCAATCCCTGTAGTGATATAAGCTGTATCCTACAAACATGAGTCAAAGCTTCAAGTTAGAGGGTCAACATAGGTCTGATGTGCTGGAGCACACAGCCTGCTTTTTATTGAGGTTACATGCAAACAGGACACTCTCAGGGGGAGGCATAAAATCCCCCATCACACATTTGATATTAGATAGAGAGACACTCCCTTTGACAGGCCACAACATTACTTCAGCAGATAACATTACACACAATAAAACAATGCAGTCCACCTTATCACTACTAGAAGTCTGATTAGACAATGGGAATGTTTTATCACTAAACTTAATTAGAGCTGATCCCAGCAAACTTGTATTTAGAATGCTTCTTGAAGCTGAACAAAGTTATCTCTGTAGTTCTGACCGAAGGGTCTGTCACATAGCACTTAATGGCACACAATGAAACTGAACCAAGTGGGAGAAAGCCAGGGACAAGTCATTTCACAGGTCTGGGGACATAGTCTTAAAGGGGCATTGTTCACCAAAGTCACAATATGTCCCCAGACGGTTCTTAAAGGGCCATACACACCCAATAAAAGTTAATATGTTTTCAGGGGCACAATCTTCCAGGGGCCATAGTCATGTGGAAGGAGGCTGGCAAATAGGCTTCTCCAAAATCCAGGGAAACAGGGCAATTTTCCATTTAAAGGGCCAGTTACAAACAGCAGTTTGTAACATATCTCCCCTTTTGGAGGGAGACTAGCCAGGCACCTGACCTTCTGCCGGTCAGTGCCTAAGTTAGTCTCGCAACCCACCCACAAATAATCGTTAGCAGCAAAGTAGCCCCCCCACAATACGTAGTACTGGCCTGTAAGTTCCAGGTTGTAGGATGAAAGTGTAGCATCCTCGGCCTTCCTGGCGCAGCTGGGCAAATAGCTGATGGTACTTGGGGGGCAGAGGCCAGCGGCACTCTGCCCTGGTGCCAGCGCTTCTGCTGGGGTGAGGGGTTTGCAGGCAAGTTCTGTAACAAGGACAAGGTCTGTGGGGCAGAGGCCAGCAGCGCTCTGTCCTGATGCCAGCTCTTCTGCTGGGGGAATTGGGGCATAGTCCTGCCCGGTGGCAAAGGGAACGTGGGGGTCAGTGGGGGTTAACATCTCCACTGTTAACCCTGGGCCCAAGTTAGGAGTTAGCTGGGGAGGGGGAGATTGGCTTACCTCCTCCTCCTGATACTCCGGCGGCCGTTGGGAAGGGAGGTCGATGCTCTCCGCTTCCTGTGGAACATGCTGCGGCTGGGGAGAGAGACCGGTTGTCTCCTCTCCCTGGAAGGCACACTCCGGCTGGGGAGGGAGGTCGATGCTCTCCCCTCCCTGTAGCTGGGTCTGTCGCTGGGGATCTGGGCCGCCTGCCCAGCATCCCTGTAGGGCCGGTAGAGAGACTGCGGTCCCATCTCCACCTGCCTGCTGGGGGTCCTCCCAGGACCAGTCTATGAGGCCTGCTGCCTCTGGTATCTCTGGTTGGGGTTGGGGAAGGAGACCGGTTGTCTCTTCCCTCTGCACAGTATACTGCCGCTGGGGAGGGAGGTCGCTGCTCTCCTCTCCCTGTGGAACATGCTGCGGCTGGGGAGAGAGACCAGGTGTCCATACCCTCAAACTCCACAGTTGGCGCTCAAAGGCTCGTGCCGCTTCGTTCTCAGTAGCCAATTCCCGGATGAGGTGACTGACTACCTCCTGTGCAGGGTCTGGACCATATCGGACTAGCCGCCTCTTTACCTCTGGAACGAAATCAGCGCCCTCATAGCAACGGATCAGGTTGAGGTGCTCTTCACAGGGTTCTGACCAGTGTCTGTTCAGCTCCATGCTGCTGTAGGTAGGGACGCTGCGCAGTGGCTAGCGTTGCCCTCAATTACTCTCTTACGATACCAGTGCTGTTGTGGTGCTGTTCCTTGCGCTAGGACGCGATCCCACCGCTGCCGCCAAATGTTACGGTTGCCTCCAGGCTGGCTGGAAGTTGGACCGTAGAAAAGGATGCTCCTAGCGCTCACCAAAGGAGCAGCAGCACCGTAGACACTCTAACTGCTGCGTAGCCACCATAAGTAACGCAGACTCCACGAACCACCGCTGCTGGGCTGGTATCTCGCCGTCTGCTCTGCGCCCTGGACCTACGACCAGGCTCCAGTAGGTGAACCTCTTCCTTCTGTAGCAATCCCTGTAGCTAAGGGAGTATGAAAAACATAGCAATCCCTGTAGTGATATAAGCTGTATCCTACAAACATGAGTCAAAGCTTCAAGTTAGAGGGTCAACATAGGTCTGATGTGCTGGAGCACACAGCCTGCTTTTTATTGAGGTTACATGCAAACAGGACACTCTCAGGGGGAGGCATAAAATCCCCCATCACACATTTGATATTAGATAGAGAGACACTCCCTTTGACAGGCCACAACATTACTTCAGCAGATAACATTACACACAATAAAACAATGCAGTCCACCTTATCACTACTAGAAGTCTGATTAGACAATGGGAATGTTTTATCACTAAACTTAATTAGAGCTGATCCCAGCAAACTTGTATTTAGAATGCTTCTTGAAGCTGAACAAAGTTATCTCTGTAGTTCTGACCGAAGGGTCTGTCACATAGCACTTAATGGCACACAATGAAACTGAACCAAGTGGGAGAAAGCCAGGGACAAGTCATTTCACAGGTCTGGGGACATAGTCTTAAAGGGGCATTGTTCACCAAAGTCACAATATGTCCCCAGACGGTTCTTAAAGGGCCATACACACCCAATAAAAGTTAATATGTTTTCAGGGGCACAATCTTCCAGGGGCCATAGTCATGTGGAAGGAGGCTGGCAAATAGGCTTCTCCAAAATCCAGGGAAACAGGGCAATTTTCCATTTAAAGGGCCAGTTACAAACAGCAGTTTGTAACAACCATGATGACATCTGCAAAAACAGATCAGTATCCAAGGCAAGTAGCCCCTGGGTCATTCACATCTCCCAACTCCAAGGGAATGGAAATTACGGTTCTGAGTCCCCAGGGACCTGAAAGAGCCATGATGACATCTGCAAAAACAGATCAGTATCCAAGGCGAGTAGCCCATAGGTCATTCACATCTCCCAACTCCAAAGGAATGGAAATTACGGTTCTGAGTCCCCAGGGACCTGAAAGAACCATGATGACATCTGCAAAAACAGATCAGTATCCAAGGCGAGTAGCCCAAAAAAGCCAATCTTAGATCGGCACTCACAACCCTCCATTCAGAGGGGTTGTATCTAAACAGTAGGCCTCATACTTTGAATAGGATCGGAGCCCGGAGTCCATAGCAATAGGCTAAGTGACATTTAGAATCTGCACAGGATTAAATAAGCACCACAAGGGTGACATGAACCCAGGTAACAGCAGAAAGGCGTCCGACCAGTACCTAAATAGTATAAGGACACTCCAGAACTGTCCAAGGTCCAAGAAAATTTGACCCGAAGGATCGATAAATGAACTAGAAAACATAATGCTATTATTCAAAAATTGTGCAACTTCCGAGGAAGTGTCCATGCGACCACAAAATCGCAGGTATCGGTTCCAGAGAAGAACGTTCTCAAAAACAAAAATCTAACAGACATGAGCTTAAGAAAAACAAATTAAACACATCCATTCGGATCAAAAATAAAAGGAAGGCTGCACCCATTGGGTGAACGCCCAAGGTGAATGAAAACGCCAACGGGACCAGACGATCAGAGGCCCCATTCACCCAAGCTCAGAACTGGAACCCAAACATAAATAAAAAAATAAAAATGGAGACATTAAGGAGATTGGCTTCATCCCCAAACGTCATATCCAATTTGCCATCCAGCATCTAAGGCCTCGGATCCCTCGGCCCACTAGGACTGGGATCCTCCAACATCGCCGAAACGTGCCTTAAAAGAACACGAAGAAGTGCCAGCCAATATAAGGAAGGCAAAATCAACCCTCGATGGATCAATGAAAGACCCTGGCCCCGAGGTTGGGGCACCTGAAGCCTCAGAGGCCAACGCTTCCCCAGAAGACCGAACTGAATCAGGCGACGGGCCCTGGTTAACAGAACACAGACAGTATCTTAAAAATATTTCACTTGGGAGATAAAAATGAGTCAGCGCCATAGAAATGGCCATGCGGAACCCTGCCGTAACCTCTGGAGGAAACAAGCCATCCTCCAGAGAAGGAGTAAAGGCCATAGGGACACCTGCTTGTGTAGCCGAGAAAGGATCTGGGGCAAGCGCCTCACGGGACGTGGAAACCTCGGAGGCGGATGGCTCAATGCACTCTAAGCTCCCTGATTCGGGAGAAGAGAGTACTCTAGAATGGCAATCAGAACATAACTAATGGGCATTGATTACCCGAGCCATTTAATATTACAAGACGCATTCTCCGTATTGGAGACATCCATGTCTAACATATCAGAATCCTCCATAATCTTGGGATTACAAAAATGACAAAAACTAACTGGCACCCTCTTTACACCCCCAATGGCTGGGGCACTCACCACCTCCTGTAAACCAGACAGCTCATTAGCCAGACTCTCTCTGTCACACACAGTCAGCATACAGAAGTAGGAAACATTGTAACTGCACCAGTCATGAGGTGCACCGTGCCAGTCACCAAAAGGGTGCGCAATCTCGAGAGATTGCGTCATTAAGATAAGGCCGTTATGTTCAGTAAAAGCCAGGAGTCTAGGTATTGCTACACATTAGCAGATAAAACCACATTACAAACATGATTAAAGTCCCCCCTGTTCAATAACCCCCTCAGGAGATATTAACCCATGATTCCTTATTAAGATAAAAGGAGTTCCACTGGGACTCTACCTTGTTTCGTTAACATTACATTCACATATCGAAATAAAATAAAACAATCTTACGCCGTGGAACAGGAACACGGCCCTTCAAGTGTGACAGATAGTAGCCACGCTTCTGACATGGACTTGAGTGAATAAAGGTAGGCAACAAAACTCGTCAACACTGATTACCAAGGAGCTGTTAATATGAGTTGGGATGGGTTCACAGGAAAACTCTCCCTGCATCTCCGGACTCTAACTTTCATCCATGCGGTCACTGAGAGGCTGACAGGATTACTTAAAACTTCAGTCCCATTGCTAAGAGTACTACCCTCCATAAGAGACTATCTTGAACTTCTGACACTTCTCTGCCAACCTCCTGTGACGAAAGGCAAAGAATGACTGGGAGATGAGGGAAGTGGGGGAGGTATTTAAGCCTTTGACTGGGGTGTCTTTGCCTCCTCCTGGTTAAAGCTTAATGGGCTCACCAAACCAATTGTGTGTTCCAATTAATCAGTGCTAGGTAGTTACAGGTATTCAAATCAACAAAATGACAAGGGTGCCCAAATTTATGCACCTGTCTACTTTCATTTTGATGTATATTGCACATTTTCTGTTAATCCAATAAACCTAATTTCACTACTGAAATATCACCGTGTCCTTCAGTTATTTAATAGATCAAAATGAAATTGCTGATCCAAATACCCAATTATTTATAAATGAAAATCATGGAAATTGTCAGGGGTGCCTAAACTTTTGTATACAACTGTGTATATATATATATATATATATATATATATATATATATATATATATATATATCTTGAAATTTCCACTAATCCCAGACGAGAAAGAAATGTGACTTTTTTTCCATCTTTAACATTGAAGTGGGGGAGGTATTTAAGCCTTTGGCTGGGGTGTCTTTGCCTCCTCCTGGTGGCCTGGTTCTGTATTTCCCAAAAGTAATGAATGCAGCTGTGGACTCTTCCCATTTTAAGAAGAAAATAAAATTGTAACCATTCCCCAGTCACATACATGGACATTGTGTAACACGTCATAGCACCATCTATTGGTTGAAAGTTTCTTGACATGTCTAACACAGCTCCATCTATTGGTAGAAGGTTCATCACCAAAATGTGTACTGGGGAAATAGACTAATTTGCATATATTTTGCATAGCGTTACAATCCAATGTTTGGTTGTGAGTTTTATCCTTTATCGCTCCCCTGAATCACCCTTCCTTTCGTTGGAGTTATATTTTATTATTATGCTGTTTTCTATATGTTTTCTATATATTTACGTTTTATGTGGCGTGTCACCCTACCTTATATGGGGTGTTGTTAGAATCTAGTACAGAGTGAAATAAAATAGTTCAAGTATTTCCTTTTGGAACTGGTTGTTTAGCCTGGTTCTTTCAGGTATTACTGTAGCAATCTTTGGACCTGCTATTTGGCTACACTATCCAAAGTTTTCAAATTGCAGGGTGGCTATTGTAATACTGTCTAAATGCATATTAGTATGTTATATAATAAATTTGATGAAACAGCACTTAAAATTTACTGTGTTAAGTACAATATTGCCATCATGAGGTACAACGGACTTGTCACTGGGGCAGTACCACCATTTTTAAGGGTACGTTATGGTACCATGGCATTGAGGTCCAATCTAGTTACCAAAGGTACAATTTGCCTTTGAAAGGTACAATCTGCAAGGGTATCAATATGTACCCATGTTAAAGGGTACAGCGGGTGTACCTTTGAGGGTACTGCCCCAGTGACAAGCTGTTGTTCCCATAAAGGTACAATTTTTGCACATTTTTTCTGACAGTGTAGGCAGTATCAGACTGATATACTTCATTAAAGTTCTCCTCGGCAAAAAGCACAATTGAACTAAAAGAGGCCTAGTTTGTAACTCGCAATGGAACAAGTTACTGAGCTGTTGGTAGTTCCTGGTAGAGCGCTTTTTTTTCTGTGTGTGTGTGTATGTATGTATATATACAATATATGTATGTGTGTATATATATATATATATATATATATATATATATATATATATATATAGGGCTTGAAATTTCCACTAATCCCGGACGAGAAGGAAATGTGACTTTTTTTCTATCTTTAACTTTGAGTGAACTAGTAACATTTTCCCTTTCACCTAGTAACCCCTGACTAGTAAACTATAGTGATATTCCACCCCTGTGTGTGTGTATATATATATATATATATATATATATATATATATATATATATATACAGGGAGTGCAGAATTATTAGGCAAGTTGTATTTTTGAGGATTAATTTTATTATTGAACAACAACCATGTTCTCAATGAACCCAAAAAACTCATTAATATCAAAGCTGAATAGTTTTGGAAGTAGTTTTTAGTTTGTTTTTAGTTATAGCTATTTTAGGGGGATATCTGTGTGTGCAGGTGACTATTACTGTGCATAATTATTAGGCAACTTAACAAAAAACAAATATATACCCATTTCAATTATTTATTTTTACCAGTGAAACCAATATAACATCTCAACATTCACAAATATACATTTCTGACATTCAAAAACAAAACAAAAACAAATCAGTGACCAATATAGCCACCTTTCTTTGCAAGGACACTCAAAAGCCTGCCATCCATGGATTCTGTCAGTGTTTTGATCTGTTCACCATCAACATTGCGTGCAGCAGCAACCACAGCCTCCCAGACACTGTTCAGAGAGGTGTACTGTTTTCCCTCCTTGTAAATCTCACATTTGATGATGGACCACAGGTTCTCAATGGGGTTCAGATCAGGTGAACAAGGAGGCCATGTCATTAGATTTTCTTCTTTTATACCCTTTCTTGCCAGCCACGCTGTGGAGTACTTGGACGCGTGTGATGGAGCATTGTCCTGCATGAAAATCATGTTTTTCTTGAAGGATGCAGACTTCTTCCTGTACCACTGCTTGAAGAAGGTGTCTTCCAGAAATTGGCAGTAGGACTGGGAGTTGAGCTTGACTCCATCCTCAACCCGAAAAGGCCCCACAAGCTCATCTTTGATGATACCAGCCCAAACCAGTACTCCACCTCCACCTTGCTGGCGTCTGAGTCGGACTGGAGCTCTCTGCCCTTTACCAATCCAGCCACGGGCCCATCAAGACTCACTCTCATTTCATCAGTCCATAAAACCTTAGAAAAATCAGTCTTGAGATATTTCTTGGCCCAGTCTTGACGTTTCAGCTTGTGTGTCTTGTTCAGTGGTGGTCGTCTTTCAGCCTTTCTTACCTTGGCCATGTCTCTGAGTATTGCACACCTTGTGCTTTTGGGCACTCCAGTGATGTTGCAGCTTTGAAATATGGCCAAACTGGTGGCAAGTGGCATCTTGGCAGCTGCACGCTTGACTTTTCTCAGTTTATGGGCAGTTATTTTGCGCCTTGGTTTTTCCACACACTTCTTGCGACCCTGTTGACTATTTTGAATGAAACGCTTGATTGTTCGATGATCACGCTTCAAAAGCTTTGCAATTTTAAGAGTGCTGCATCCCTCTGCAAGATATCTCACTATTTTTGACTTTTCTGAGCCTGTCAAGTCCTTCTTTTGACCCATTTTGCCAGAGGAAAGGAAGTTGCCTAATAATTATGCACACCTGATATAGGGTGTTGATGTCATTAGACCACACCCCTTCTCATTACAGAGATGCACATCACCTAATATGCTTAATTGGTAGTAGGCTTTCGAGCCTATACAGCTTGGAGTAAGACAACATGCATAAAGAGTATGATGTGGTCAAAATACTCATTTGCCTAATAATTCTGCACTCCCTGTATATATATATATATATATATATATATATATATATATATATATATATATACGTTTTTAACATGATCAGGATTTGCTAAGAAGAAGAGTGAAGTTTACATTACTGGTTCATTATTAAATAGTGTAAATTTAAAGCCTTTTCCGTGTGCAGAGCCTTTAAAGTAGCATTTTTAACTCCATGAAAAAAAATCAACATTTTTTTGTTGCTGCATTCTAAGATTCAGTGTCTGAAACAGGCTTCTAGTTGAAATGGTAATGACATAGCAAATTCAGTGACATAGCACATTTAGTAGTTTGTGGAATATGAAGAGGACAATTTTGTGATTTAATACCCCGTGGGATATTTAGAATGATCTATCCACTCTCAGGCTTCAAAAATCTATATTTTTATATTTAAAATACTGACTATATCTAAACTTTTTATTTTTAACCAATAGTATAATTAATTTATTTTGACCTTACATTTCTTTAATATAAATTATACCATACTTGTTGTACCTGTTTTGGAAATTAAACGTATACACATTTTGTAATTGCAAATGTCAGGCATTAGAATCCCAGGCTTTCTTGTGCTAGTATTAGGCCAGGACCCAGCTGGTGATTTGTACTTGCACACTGCAGTTAATCCGGGCTTTTGTCTGAGTAGACAGCCAACGTCCATAACTAGAATCTACAGGAACATAGCCAATGCTAAACCGTACTTAATCTGGTGGAAATTTGCTTGAAGGGGATTATTCTTTCATTTTATTCTATTTGTTAGCACACTACAACATCTATTGTTACTGTGTTTTTTTTTAAAATGTTTTAGATCAAGTGTATCTGATTATAAATGAGAATAGTACATTAACAAATTAATTAATTTTTTTAGTATATTTTATTGGTCATTGGTGTAATTCATTTGTGCTATTTAAAAACACTAAAATAACTTATTTAAATTGCTTATGAGCCAATTTTGCAAGAGATTTATGATAATCTGATTTTGTAAAAAAGCCATGGCAACATAAAAGAGTGAACTCATTTTCTTTACAAATGTACAAGTTCTAGTGTAAAACAACTGTCTGTTAATTATATCTTCTATTTTATCTAAAACATGTAACCACTGTAATAATTAGGTAAGTAAAGATGATTTACTTAAAGGGACATGAAACCCCAAATTTTTCTTTCATGATTCAGATAGAGCATACAATTTTAAACAACTTTCTACTTTACATCTATTATCAAATGTGATTTGTTCTCTTGGTATCCTTTGTTGAAGAAGCGGCAATGCATTACTGGGAGCTAAGTAACACACTGACAGCTAGATTACGAGTTATGCATTATGAGTGAAAAAGCATCATTATGCTTCATAGCAATGATTTTTCCCTAACGCCGCTATTACAACTCTTGTCAGAATAGGTGTACCGCACACCTTTTTGGCCGTCATGCAGCGTCAGTACCGCCCCTTTAAAAAAGTCCTTTTTCAATGGGACTTCCATAGCGCCGGTAATACGAGTTTTGCTGTGAGGCCAAAAAGTGAGCAGTACAGCCTAAAATGACAAGATCCATACCTCCATCTAAAGTCAGTAGTTATGAGTTTTTTGCTACAAAGCTGTAACATAAAACTCATAACTAAACTGTCACAAAGTACACTAACACCCATAAACTACCTATTAACCCCTAAACAGAGGCCCTCCCGCATCGCAAATACTAAAATAAAATTATTAACCCCTAATCTGCCGCTCCGGACATCGCAGCCACTTAAAAAATGTATTAACCCCTATTCCGCTGCTCCCCTACATCGTGGCCACTATAATAAACCTATTAACCCCTAAACCGCCACCCTCCCACTTCTCAAACACTATTTAAATATTATTAACCCCAATCTGCCGTCCGCCAACAATGCAGCTATAATAAACCTATTAACCCCTAAACCGCAAGCCACCCACAAAGAAATATACTAAAATAAATTATTAACCCCTAAACCTCTGGCCTCCCACATCACTACCTAAATATATTAACCCCTAAACTTAACCCTAACGTAACCCTAAGCCTAAGTCTAACCCTAACGTAACCTTAAAGGGACAGTCTACACCAGAATTTTTATTGTTTTAAAAGATAGATAATCCCTTTATTACCTATTTCCCAGTTTTGCATAACCAACACAGTTATATTAATATACTTTTAACCTCTGTGATTATCTTGTATCTAAGCCTCTGCAAACTGCCCCTTTTTTCAGTTCTTTTGACAGACTTGCAGTCTAGCCAATCAGTGCCTGCTCCCAGATAACTTCTCGTGCACGAGCACAGTGTTATCTAAATGAAATACGTGAACGAACATCCTCTAGTGGTGAAAAACTTTTAAAATGCAATCTGAAAGAGGTGGGCTTCAAGGTCTAAGAAATTAGCATATGAACCTCCTAGGTTAAGCTTTCAACTAAGAATACCAAGAGAACAAAGCAAAATTGGTGATAAAAGTAAATTGGAAAATTGTTTACAATTACATGCTCTATCTGAATCATGAAAGTTTATTTTGGCCTAGACTGTCCCTTTAAGCCTTACACCCCCTAACTTAAATATAAATAAAATAAATCTAAATAAAACTTACAATTATTACCTAAATAATACCTATTTAAAACGAAATACTTAACTATAAAATAAAACAGAAGCTAGTTACAAAATAACTAATAGTTATATTGTAGCTAGCTTAGTTTTTATTTTTATTTCACAGGTAAGTTTGTATTTATTTTAACTAGGTAGACTAGTTAGTAAATAGTTATTAACTATTTACTAACTATCTAGCTAAAATAAATACAAATTTACCTGCAAAATAAAACCTAACCTGCCTTACACTAAAACCTAACATTACAATAAAATAAAATCAATTAAATTAATAAAATACAATTATCTAAATTACAAAAAAATAAACACTAAATTACAAAAAATAAAAAACGAAATTATCAAAAATAAAAACGAATTACTCATAATCTAATAGCCCTATCAAAATAAAAAAGCTCCCGAAATAAAAAAAAACCCTAGCCTACACTAAACTGCCAATGGCCTGCGGGGCATTGCCCCAAAGAAATCCGCTCCTTTACCTGTAAAAAAACAAACAAACAAACACACCCAACAGTAAAATCCACCCAACCAAACCCCCCAAATTAAAACCTATCTAAATAAACCTAAGCTAACCATTGCCCTGAAAACACTAACCCCCTATCCACTGATCCACTTATAGTTTTTGAAAACCGGACATCCATCCTCAATCAGGCAGCAGAAGTCTTCATGCAAGCTGGCAGAAGTCCTCATCGAAGCCGGCAGAAGTCTTCATCCAAGCGGGCAGAAGTCTTCATCCAGACGGCATCTTCTATCTTCATCCATCCGGCGCGGAGAGGGTCCATCTTCAAGACATCCAGCGCAGAGCATCCTCTTCTTACGATCGCCGCTGGAAAATGAAGTTTCCCTTTAAGTCATGTCATGCAAGATGGCGTCCCTTACATTCCGATTGGCTGATAGAATTCTATCAGCCAATAGGAATTAAAGGGGAAGAAATCCTATTGGCTGTTGCAAACAGCCAATAGGATTGAGCTTTCATCCTATTGGCTGATCCAATCAGCCAATAGAATGTGAACTCAATCCTATTGGCTGATTTTTAAGGGTTAATTGGGTGAGTTTTATTTTTAGCTTATGGTGGGCAATGTAAAAGAGCTAAATGCCCTTTTAAGGGCAATGCTCATCCAAATGCCATTTCAGGTTTATTTAGATAGGATTTTATTTGGGGGTTTGGTTGGTTGGGGGGTTTGGTTGGGTGGGTGGTGGGTTTTACTGTTGGGGGTGTTTGTATTTTTTTTTACAGGTAAAAGAGCTGATTTATTTGGGGCAATGCCCTGCAAAAGGCCCTTTTAAGGGCCATTGGCAGCTTAGTGTAGGCTAGGGTTTTTTTTATTTTAGGGGGGCTTTTTTATTTTGATAGGGCTATTACATTAGGAGTAATTCGTTTTTATTTTTGATAATTTTGTTTTTTATTTTGTGTAATTTAGTGTTTATTTTTTTTATTTTGATAGGGCTATTACATTAGGAGTAATTCGTTTTTATTTTTGATAATTTTGTTTTTTATTTTGTGTAATTTAGTGTTTATTTTTTTTGTAATTTAGATAATTGTAATTTATTAATTTAATTTATTTTATTGTAATGTTAGGTTTTAGTGTGACAGGTTAGGTTTTATTTCACAGATAAGTTTGTATTTATTTTAGCTAGGTAGCTAGTAAATAGTTAATAACTATTTACTAACTAGTCTACCTAGTTAAAATAAATACAAACTTACCTGTGAAATAAAAATAAAACCTAAGCTAGCTACAATATAACTATTAGTTATATTGTAGCTAGCTTAGCTTTTTTTATAGGTATTTAGTTTTAAATAGGAATTATGTAGGTAATAACTACGCAAGTGAAGTGTTATTTAACGTTCGCACTTTTGAGTTAGCCTATAAAGGGCCAGGGGTGTTTGTATTTTTTTTTTATAGGTAATTTAGTGTTTATTTTGTGTAATTTAGTGTTTATTTTTTTGTAATTTAGATAATTGTATTTTATTAATTTAATTTATTTTATTTTATTGTAATGTTAGGTTTTAGTGTGACTGGTTAGGTTTTATTTCACAGGTAAGTTTATATTTATTTTAGCTAGGTAGTTAGTATATAGTTAATAACTATTTACTTACTAGTCTACCAAATTAAAATAAATACAAACTTACCTGTGAAATAAAAATAAAACCTAAGCTAGCTATAATATAACTATTAGTTATATTGTAGCTAGATAACGTTTTTTTATTTTTACAGGTAAGTAATTTAGTTTTAAATAGGAATTATTTAGGTAATAATTGTTAATTTAATTTAGATTTTTTTTTTAATTATATTTAAGTTATGGGGAATTAGGGTTAAGGTTAGACTTAGGCTTAGGGTTACGTTAGGGTTATGCTTAGGGTTAGGGTTACGTTAGGGTTAGGTTTAGGGGTTAATATATTTATTTAGTGTTAGTGATGTTAGAGGCCAGAGGTTTAGGGGTTAATAACTTTAGTATAGTAGCGGCGACATTGGGAGCCGCAGATTAGGGGTTAATAACTGTAATGTAGGTTGCGGCGATGTTAAGGGTGGCAGATTAGCGGTTAAAAACTGTAAGGTAGGTGGCGGCGATGTTAAGGGTGGCAGATTAGGGGTTAATAAGTGTATTAAGGTGGCGGTGATGTTAGGGGCAGCAGATTAGGGTTTAATAACATTATGTAGGTTGCGGCAATGTTGGGGACGGCAGATTAGGGGTGTTTAGACGTGGTTTTTATGTTAGGGTGTTAGGTTTAAGCGTAACTTTTTTTTTCCCCATGGACATCAATGGGGCTGCGTTACGGAGCTTTTGTTTCCGCAATCGCAGGTGTTAGGCTTTTTTTTAGCCGACTCTCCCCATTGATGTCTATGGGGAAATCGTGCACAAGCACGTCAAAACACTGCTTGTATTTGTGTGAGGTATGGAGCTTCACGCCACCATATCACCCGCACAAGCCGGGTTTTTCAAAACCTGTAATAGCAGCGCTATAGGGAGGTGAAATAACAATGCTTTTGTGGCGGTCATTAATTTCCCTATAGCACTCAAAACTCGTAATCTAGCTGTGAGTTTGCCAATAAAGGGCCAGATTTTAAATGAAGTGTTATTTAACGTTCGCACTTTAGCATTAACTGTGCTAAAAGTAAGCATTTTGCGCATGCTGGGTTACTCTTGTACTTTGATTTGAAAGTAAACAGTTTTTGCTTGCTTCCTTACTGTCACACGTAATAAGCTGAACTTACAATATAGCATGCACTACAACCTATTCCCCCATAGAGGTCAATGGAGCAAAACAAAGTGGAAAAAAAACACCCTACTCGCGCGCAAACCAGATCGCATATTCTCAAGCGAGCTAACCCGACATCAAAATTTGCATATTTCACATTCCAATGTTCTTAGCATAGAATAATATGTACTATTTATTCATAATGATGTCTTTAGTGGGCGGTGCTTGGCAACCATTTTAAACTGGCCAGAAACAATATTCATTTTAAAATACATTTTTCACTGTTCCTGCTGCATGATATAGAAAAGGTGCAGGGGGCTATCTGCAGCTTAATCTAAGGTAAGACTAAGGTATAGACTGTCCCTTTAACTACAAAGGGCAGCAATGCACTTTATATATATATATATATATATATATATATATACACTGTATATAAATATATATATATATATATATATGTCTGTACATGTGTACATATGTATGTATGTGTTTATATGTGTATATATGTCTGTAAATACATATATAAACACATAAATACATATAAACACATATATAATTTATAGACATATGTATACATACATATACATCTTTAGAGATGTATTTGTATGTATCTCTATGTTAAAAGCCCTTTGCCAGCTTTTTTTTCCCTACCACCTGAGACATCATATCTTTGAGCCCTTATAACTTTTTTTCTGCAATATTGTTTTTAAATTATTATAATCATTAGATAGTTTTATGAGGAGTGTAACAACTGTACTTTGTAATTTATTTTTGATGTGTTTTGTGACACTTTTTTGTTTCGCAAAACAGTTAACCAGAGCTCTGAGGATGTGCTAACCCGATGCTCATTAAAGGGACAATCTAGTCAAAATTAAACATTCATGATTCAGATAGGGCATGCAATTTTAAACAACTTTCCAATTGACTTTTATCATTAAATTTGCTTTGCTCCCTTGGTAGCATTTTTGAAAAGCTAAACCTAGGCAGGCTCAAACTGATTTCTAAAACCATTGAAAACCGCCTCTTAGCTCTGAGCATTTTGAAAGTTTTTCACAGTTAGACAGTAATAGTTCATGTGTGTCATATAGATAACATTGTGCTCACTCCTGTAGAGTTATTTAGGAGTCTTCGCTGATTGGTCAAACTGTATGTCTGTCAAAAGCACTGAGACAAAGGGGGCAGTCTGCATAGGCTTAGATACAAGGCAATCACATAGGTAAAACATATATTAATATAACTGTGTTGGTTATGCAAAACTGGGGAATGGGTAATAAAGGGATTAACTATCTTTTTACACAATAAACATTCTGGGGCGAGATCCGATATACGGCGTAGTTTTCGGCACAAGCGAGGGAACCCGCGCCGCCCCGTAATTTCACCTCGCAACTCGATCTATCACATATACTGCACCGTCAGTTGCTAAAGTGCCGTAAGTCTGACAAACTAGCGATGTCCAGAAATCTGCGTAAGTACAAATTTCTGGAGTCGCCAGTGACTTACGGCACTTTAGAAACTGCCGCCGCCTACAAAAACTGACTAAATTATAAAATCTCCCATAACTGTCTAACACGCCTCCCAAAAATAGCCCAACACGTATACCTCTCTATCCGCAATACCCCCTCTCACTCCTAACAATAAATGTATTAACCCCTAAACCGCCGCTCCCGGACCCCGCCGCCACCTATATTAACTGTATTACCCCCTAATGTGAGCCCCCTACACCACTGCCACCTATATTATATATCTAACCCCCTAATGTGAGCCCCCTACACCGCCGCCACCTATATTATATATCTAACCCCCTAATGTGAGCCCCCTACACCGCCGCCACCTATATTATATATCTAACCCCCTAATATGAGCCCCCTACATCGCCGCCACCTATATTATATATCTAACCCCCTAATGTGAGCCCTCTACACCGCCGCCACCTCTATTAAAATTATTACCCCCTAATGTGAGCCCCCTACCCCGCCGCCACCTATTTTATCTACATTACCCCTAATCTAATCCCCCTACACCGCCGCCACCTATAATAAATGTATTACCCCCTAAAATACTAAAATGTCCCTACCCTAAACTAAATTACAGCCCCAAAGTAATCAGCTCTATTACCAGCCCTTAAAAGGGCCTTTTGCGGGGCATTGCCCCAAAGTAATCAGCTTTCTTACCTGTAATCTGACCCCCATACACCGCCGCCACCTATATTAAATATATTAACCCCTAATCGAATCCCCCTACACCGCCGCCACCTATATTAAATATATTAACTCCTAATCTGACCCCCCTACACCGCCGCCACCTATATTAACTATATTAACCCTAATTATATTAGGGTTAATATAGTTAATATAATTATTATATTATATATATATTAACTATATTAACCCTATCTAACCCTAACACCCCTAACTTAATTATTATTGCAATAAATCTAAATAATATTAATATTATTAACTAAAATATTCCTATTTAAAACTAAATACTTACCTATAAAATAAACCCTAAGATAACTACAATATAATTAATAATTACATTGTAGCTATTTTAGGGTTTATATTTATTTTACAGGTAACTTGGTATTTATTTTAACTAGGTACAATAGCTATTAAATAGTTAATAACTATTTAATAGCTACCTAGTTAAAATAATTACCAATTTACCTGTAAAATAAATCCTAACCTAAGTTACAAATACACCTACACTATCAATAAATTAAATAAACTACAATTATCTAAACTAAAATATAATTAAATATACTAAACTAAATTACAAAAGAAAACAAACACTAAATTACAAAAAATAAAAAAAGATTACAAGAATTTTAAGCTAATTACACCTAATCTAAGAACCCTAATAAAATAACAAAGACCCCCAAAATAAAAAAATGTCCCTACCCTAAACTAAATTACAAAAAGTAATCAGCTCTATTACCAGCCCTTAAAAGGACCTTTTGTGGGGCATTGCCCCAAAGTAATCAGCTCTTTTACCTGTGAAAAAAAGAACACCCCCCCATTACAACCCACCACCCACACACCCCTACTCTAAAACCCACCCTTTCCCTCCTTAAAAAAACCTAAGTCTAACCCCCAAGTGCTTCTTACCTGTCCTGAAGACCGGCAGAGAAGGTCCTGTTCCAGGCTGAGAAGTCTTCTTCCAGGCGGCGACCTCTTCTTCCAGGAACCAGCCGGCGCGGAGCGCAGGAGTTGAAGACCGATGACCGCGTAGCTGAAGACCATCCTCCCTGGAACTGAAGACCGGCGATGCAGGAACTGAAGATCGGCGATGCTGGAACTGAAGACCGGAGCCATGGAGCGTGGAGGATCCTCTTACTATGATCGCCGCCGTACACTGTATCGGAATTAAAGGTACGCGATTAAAAATGGCGTCCCTTTAATTCCTATTGGCTGATTTGAGCCTTCAAATTCAAATCAGCCAATCGGATGAGAGCTACTTTAATTCTTTTGGCTGATTTGATTAGCCAATAGAATAAGAGCTACTGTAATTCTATTGGCTATTCAAATCAGCCAATAGAATTAAAGTAGCTTTCATCCAATTGGCTGATTTGAATTTGAAGGCTCAAATCGGCCAATAGGAATTCAAGGGACGCCATTTTTAATCGCGTACCTTGAATTCCGATTCAGTGTACGGCGGCGATCATATGAAGAGGATCCTCCACGCTCCATGGCTCCGGTCTTCAGTTCCAGCGTCGCCGATCTTCAGTTCCTGCATCGCCGGTCTTCAGTTCCAGGGAGGAAGGTCTTCAGCTCCGCGGTCATCGGTCTTCAACTCCTCCACTCCGCGCTGGCTGGTTCCTGTAAGAAGAAGAGGTCGCCGCCTGGAAGAAGACTTCTCCGCCTGGAACAGGACCTTCTCCGCCGGTCTTCAGGACAGGTAAGGAGCACTTGGGGGTTAGACTTAGGTTTTTTTAAGGGGGGATAGGGTGGGTTTTAGAGTAGGGGTGTGTTGGTGGTGGGTTGTAATGGGGGGGGTTGTTCTTTTTTTTCACAGGTAAAAGAGCTGATTACTTTGGGGCAATGCCACACAAAAGGCCCTTTTAAGGGCTGGTAATAGAGCTGATTACTTTTTGTAATTTAGTTTAGGGTAGAAACATTTTTTTTATTTTAGGGGGCTTTGTTATTTTATTAGGGGGCTTAGATTAGGTGTAATTAGCTTAAAATTCTTGTAATCTTTTTTTATTTTTTGTAATTTAGTGTTTGTTTTTTTTGTAATTTAGTTTAGTGTATTTAATTATATTTTAGTTTAGATAATTGTAGTTTATTTAATTTATTGATAGTGTAGGTGTATTTGTAACTTAGGTTAGGATTTATTTTACAGGTAAATTGGTAATTATTTAAACTAGGTAGCTATTAACTAGTTATTAACTATTTAATAGCCATTGTACCTAGTTAAAATAATTACCAAGTTACCTGTAAAATAAATATAAACCCTAAAATAGCTACAATGTAATTATTAATTATATTGTAGCTATCTTAGGGTTTATTTTATAGGTAAGTATTTAGTTTTAAATAGGAATATTTTAGTTAATAATATTAATATTATTTAGATTTATTGCAATAATAATTAAGTTAGGGGTGTTAGGGTTAGATATGGTTAATATAGTTAATATATATAATATAATAACTATATTAACTATATTAACCCTAATATAATTAGGGTTAATATAGTTAATATAGGTGGCAGCGGTGTAGGGGGGTCAGATTAGGGGTTAATATATTTAATATAGGTGTCAGCGGTGTAGGGGGATTAGATTAGGGGTTAATATATTTAATATAGGTGGCGGCGGTGTAGGGGGGTCAGATTACAGGTAAAAGAGCTGATTACTTTGGGACAATGCCCCGCAAAAGGCCCTTTTAAGGGCTGGTAATAGAGCTGGTTACTTTGGGGCAATGCCCGCAAAAGGCCATTTTAAGGGCTGGTAATAGAGCTGGTTACTTTGGGGCAATGCCCCGCAAAAGGCCCTTTTCAGGGCTATTTGTAATTTAGTTTAGGGTAGGGACATTTTAGTATTTTAGGGGGTAATACATTTATTATAGGTGGCTGCGGTGTAGGGGGATTAGATTAGGGGTTAATCATTTTAATATAGGTGGCGGCGGGGTAGGGGGATTAGATTAGGGGGTAATATAGTTAAAATAGGTGGCGGCGGTGTAGGGGGATTAGATTAGGGGGTAATGTAGTTAAAATAGGTGGCGGCGGTGTAGGGGGATCATATTAGGGGTAATATAGTTAATGTAGGTGGCGGCGGGGTAGGGGGCTCACATTAGGGAGTAATATAGTTAATGTAGGTGGCGGCGGTGTAGGGGGCTCACATTAGGGGTAATATAGTTAAAATAGGTGGCGGCGGTGTAGGGGGATTAGATTAGGGGTTAATCATTTTAAAATAGGTGGCAGCGGGGTAGGGGGATTAGATTAGGGGGTAATGTAGTTAAAATAGGTGGCGGCGGTGTAGGGGGATCATATTAGGGGGTAATATAGTTAATGTAGGTGGCAGCGGGGTAGGGGGCTCACATTAGGGAGTAATATAGTTAATGTAGGTGGCGGCGGTGTAGGGGTCTCACATTAGGGGTAATATAGTTAAAATAGGTGGCGGCGGTGTAGGGGATTAGATTAGGGGTTAATCATTTTAAAATAGGTGGCGGCGGGGTAGGGGGATTAGATTAGGGGGTAATGTAGTTAAAATAGGTGGCGGCGGGGTAGGGGGCTCACATTAGTGGGTAATAATTTTAATATAGATGGCGGCGGTGTAGGGGGATTACATTAGGGGTTAATAATTTTAATGTAGGTGGCGGCGGTGTAGGGGGATCACATTAGGGGGTTAGACATTTATTGTAGGTGGTGGCGGGGTTCGGGAGCGGCGGTTTAGGGGTTAAACACTTTATTAGGGATTGTGGCGGGGGATTGTAGTTGACAGGTAGATAGACATTGCGCATGCGTTAGGTGTTAGGTTTTATTTTGCAGGCAGTTTAGGGAGCTACGGGGCTCCAATACTCAGCGTAAGGCTTACTACGCCTGCAATTTGTGGCGAGGTGAAAATGGAGTAAGATTTCTCCATTTTCGCCACGTAAGTCCTTACGCTGTATATTGGATACCAAACTGCGCGGGTTTGGTATACCTGTCTATTGGCCAAAAAACTACGGCTGAAAGCAGAAATATACCAGCGTAACTTCTATGTTACGCCGTATATGTGATACCAAACCAGCGCAAAATTTGGCGTCGCCGGCTTTTGCGGGCGACGCTGCATATCGTATCGGGCCCTGGTGTAGACTGTCCCTTTAATTTGAATCGCGCTCAAGCGATCACGTTTACTTTCAACTTGTAATACGAGCGAAAAACCCAACACGCTCAAACACCCGTGATATGATAAACCCCTTATCACTTGTGTGTAACTGTTAGCACTCCACTGGCCCAAAATAAGGCACGTATGTGCAGCCACCAATCAGCAATTCCTGAGCCTACCTAGGTATCCAATTCAGCAAAGGATATCAAGAGAACAAAACAAATTTGATAATAGAAGTACATTTAAAACTGTTTAAAATCACAGAATTTGGGTTTCAAGTCCCTTTAAATACTAGAGCTAACAAACCTACTTAATGGGCAAAAAAAAAAAATGAACTTATATGACATTAACTACTGCTAAGATCCATAAAAAGCTACATATATAGGTTATCCCCAGTATTTTTGTAATATTTTACATATCATTTCAAAATATCCTAAATATCCTTAAATATCCTTTAGCAAAGAAGTGACCCTGGAACATTTTGGGTATGATCCCAACCCCATATCACTCACTGTACTAATCTCATGGGCATCTCTGTGCCTTATTGCTGATGCCAAGGATGACCCCCTACAATTTCAGGCACAGAGCCCTCACCTTTACTACACATTCTGCAGCTTCACTGTCACTGCGCACTACACACAACACACACAATAATCTTATTTTCACTGCACACACTGCACCCTCATTGTCAGTACCTATGCACAGTACCCTCACTGCACGTATAGCACCCTCATTATCAGTACATATGCACAGTACCCTCACAGCACACACTGCACACTAATTGTCAGTACCTTTGCACAGTACCCTCACTGCACGTATAGCACCCTCATTATAAGTACATATGCACAGTACCCTCACAGCACACACTGCAGCCTTATGGTAAGTACATATGCAAAGTACCCTCACTGCACAGATAGCACCCTCGTTGTCAGTACCTATGCACAGTACCCTCACTACACACACTGCACACTAATTGTCAGTACCTTTGCACAGTACCCTCACTGCACACACTGCACCCTCATTATCAGTACCTATGCACAGTACCCTCACTACACACACTGCACCCTCATTATCAGTACATATGCACAGTACCCTCCCTGCACACACTGCACCCTCATTGTCAGTACATATGCACAGTACCCTCACTGCATGTATAGCACCCTCATTCTCAGTACATATGCACAGTACCCTCACAGCACACACAGCACCCTTATGGTAAGTACATATGCAAAGTACCCTCACTGCACAGATAGCACCCTCATTGTCAGTACCTATGCACAGTACCCTCACTTCACACACAGTACCCTCATTACACCCACAGCACCCTTATTGTCAGTACCTATGCACAGTACCCTCACTGCACGTACAGCACCCTCACTGTCAGTACATATGCACAGTACCCTCACTGCATGTACAGCACCCTCATTGTCAGTACAAATGCACAGTACACTCACTGCACGTACAGCACCCTCATTGTCAGTACATATGCACAGCACCCTCATTACACCCACAGCACCCTCATTGTCAGTACAGATGCACAGTACCCTCACTGCATACACAGTACCCTCACTGCACACACATCACCCTCACTGCACAAACAGCACCCTCATTGTCTGTACATGTGTGCAGTACCCTCACTGTACGCTCAACACTCTCATTGTCTGTACATATGCACAGTACCCTCACTGCACGCACAACACACTCACACACAGCACCCTCATTGTCAGTACATATGCACAGTACCCTCACTGCACGCACAACGCACTCACACACAGCACCCTCATTGTCAGTACATATGCACAGTACCCTCACTGCACGCACAACACACTCACACACAGCACCCTCATTGTCAGTACATATGCACAGTACCCTCACTGCACGCACAATACACTCACACAGCACCCTCATTGTCAGTACATATGCAGAGTACCCTCACTGGCCGCACAGCACCCTCACACACACACTACCCTCATTGTCAGTATATGTTCAGTACCCTCCCTTCACACACAGCACTCTCACTTTACCTACAGTACACACTTTGTCACTATACAGAACACAATTGTCTCTTAGAAATACAGCACCCACATTTTCACTGTACACAGCACAATCATTGGAATGGCATGCTTAGTCATTACACACACATGTAGTGCCCTCATTTCTGACTCGGCACCCTTATTGTCACTACAAGCACTCACAGCACCTTCATATTTATATTTATATTGTCAGAGTTCAAGTTTCCAATCAAGCATTAAAAACATGTAAATTACAAAACTCGCACACAGAATTGAGAGTCCCATTAAACTGCATGGTTACAGCTCTTTATGTGGCTATGTTTACTACTGTGCTTGCAGCTCTCTTTAAACTTATTCTGACGTGCATTCTTTTTTGGGTGAATGCAAAAAAACAACACATTTTTCTGTATTTATGGAATTCATCTGAAAACAACAAATAAGCCTTTTAACTAAATATTTTAATTGTAAAGACTTTAAAAACTATAAAAAAGGGAAAGAGTTTAATAACGCAATGTGCAAAAAGCTCCCACACTGGCTTTGCTGATAGTATCATCAATGTCAACACTAATAACTTAAAGGGGTACTAAACCCAATTTTTTTTCATTCATAATTCAGATAGAGCATGCAATTTTAAGCAACTCAAAGATTAGGAGCCGGCCCATTTTAGGTTCAGTACCCTTGATAGCACTTGCTTATTGGTGACTACATTCAGCTAACCAATAAGCAAGTAACCCAGGTTCTGAACTAAAAATGGTCCGGCTCCTAAGCTTTACATTCCTGCTTTTAAATTAAAGCTAGCAAGAGAACGAAGAAAAATTGATAATATGAGTAAATTAGAAAGTTGCTTAAAATTGCATGCTCTATCTGTGGATTTAGTATCCTTTTAACATAACCCTTTACAGTGTCGAAAACAAATATACTGCTTATTTCTAACATATTTTTCAACTCACAACTTTTGCATTTTTGCTTTAAGAAATGGATGATATAACATTTGAAAGGGCAGTGTTCCGCTAATGTTTGCACATAACTAATAACGTACATAAGAAATATGGAATGCATTTTATTTTTTTATTTCAACAGAGCATTTATTTTAGTGCTGACGTCCAGTATTTAAATAGATTTATAGAGATTATTATAGAATTAAACCATCTGTATATTTTATATTAACACTTTAGCCAAGATAGATCAGTGCCTGACCATCTTGAAAAAAATAGAACCATTGGGTCCATAATACTTCATGAATTTGTATGTTCTCAGGCAATTACTGAAGTATGAGATTTTTAATTCTCCACTGTTAGTACTTAGTATATTTATTATTCAAGATTTTTCAACACTGTTCATACTCATCTGCATAAAAAAATAACTGTCAATTAATGTGGGAATTTACAATATTACAGATTTGCACATTAGCTTTGCAGGAAACTACAGTAACACTTTTGAATATTGACATTGCTGTTATCAATGCTGGTATTAAAGGGACATTCCAGCCAAAATTGGCATTCACATGGGTGCATTTTTGTAATATACATGTATTAGAAAAAAATGCTTCTTATAAAAGCTATAGCTGTTTCAAAAGTGTATTTAAGTATGCACCGTGCACCTGCATTTTAAACACAGCATTTGCCCAGAGTGTGTCATCTTGTAATAACTCATACTTGATATATATATATTAATACATACATACAGTACTTCTTGCAATTCTCCAACAGTGTAGAGCCGTCATTAAATCATACAATCAAATTATATCTATTTGCATGGACAACCATAGACACAAAATAATGTGCAGAAAATGGTTAAGTATTTTTTTCCATCAATTTTTGTTGATAATTTTATGGTTTTGGTTGCTAATTAAGAAGCAGTGCAAATTAATTTCCCAGTTCCCTCAAGATTGTTAATTTTTACATACCAGCTGTGTACTTAATTATTAAAAATATACATTCCTTAGAACATCCTGTCTAATTAATAGCACAACACTGTCAGCCAAAACAGTTTTGGAATAAATGTGCCCCCTCCTCTTTTTTTTTTTTTTTTAATTTATTTAAAACCAACAATGTGATTATAATACATAATCAGTGCCTTACTAGGCAAAACAAAAAGAGTAAATGTCCACAGCACCAAATTCATGAAGAAATTATTTTCTTTATTCTTTGCTTAGTAAAAGCATCAAGGCACACAACAGCAACAAATGCAACGTTTTGGGTTATTCACCCTTAATCATGCATGATTAGCGTTTCTTCATGAATTTGGTGCTGTGGATATGTGTTCTTTTTGTTATATTTAGGGGTGTTTACAGTGGCCCCTCATCACTTGCACCAGGTATAGTACTGTTTGTCTAACTTGGACTGTATTACTAGGCAAAGCAGAGTTTATACAAACAAATTATGTATGCATTCACATTTTAACACAAACTAAACCGCTGTATATTTATATTTTTCATCACATTGCTGGAGTTTTATATTTTGTCACAAAAATAAGTACATACATTTATAAGTAACTGATTTTTTTTTATCACATTCGTATTGTGTATAGTTCATAGTTCTTCTATTATACATACATTAACCACTAGTAGTTAACATTTTCCTAAGCTGTGTTTCATTTTAGGTGAAGCTTCTCTTTAGCTATCCTGAATATCAAGTCACACAAAGCAAAAAAGCGGTGTGGGAGCAGAGCGACAAAAAAAAAAAAAAAAAAGATAGCAAAAAAAATATTCACTAAATATCCCCAAGAAATGGAGAACCAATACCTATTCGGTCCCCCTTGTTTCCAGTAGTAGAAACAGCTTCTTATATTAAAAAAGCGAGAGGCACAGCCATTTTAATCCATAAAGACATTGCATATGAGAACATACACATAGACTCAGCTTCCCTGGGACGATTCATCATAATAGTTTGCAAACTGGATGGAAATATGTATACTCTAGCATCCTATTATGGACCTAATTCTTCCCAAATTAGACACTTTAAGAGATTTCTGAATCGCTTAGATAAGGCCTCCTGCTGCTAGCCAGAGACCTAAATATAGTGATTGATCCTCATCTAGATAAAAGGTTACCAAACAACAAACAAGTAGACAAAGCTACTCTTGACACTTCTAGATAATTTTACTTTCTATTAGACCGGGCCAATCTCTACGATGTTTGGTGCTCTTTAAAGTCTACCAGTAAAGATTTCACTTATTACTCTCAAATACATAACTTCTACTCCAGGATAGATTTTTTTCTTTGTGATCCCTGGTTCCTAGAAAAAAAAATCAAAATTCTACAATTGGAGAGGTCACTTGGTCAGATCACAACCCAGTGTCCATACAATTGGCTGGATTATCAGCACTTACTCCCAGACCACCATGGCGTCTGTTAGACTCTTTAATATCGATTCCAGGGACAATGATAGAGGTGATTTAGACGAGTTCCACCTGTGTGGAGCACTTAAAGCTTATCTTAGGGGACTTTTTATAAAAATTCAAGCTCAGACTCGAAAACGGTCATCAGCCACATTAGCCCAACTACATCAACAACAAAGATCTCTAACGATAGTGCATAAAAACACTCCCGACCTAAGTCTTTTGCCACAAATCACCTCAGTTCAGCAGAGGATTAATTTGATGGAAAATCAGAGGGTGCAGGATACACTCAGAGAAAATAAGCGTCTCTTTTATTCAAAAGGTAATAACCCAGACTATCTTTTAGCTAGACGTCTGCGAGAAAGGACAGCTCAAGCTAGAATTCCCTATTTGTTAGCTAGGGGTCACAGAGTGACTAACCCGAGAGATATTGGGATGGAGTTTGCAAAGTATTACTCCCAATTATAAAACCTGCAGTTGTCTGACAACTAACCTTCTCCTACGTTAGAAGGCATTAGATCTTTTTTGTCTCCATTACCCCTAAAACGTCTTACCCTGGATCATATTGACACCCTAGATGCCCGATCTCCATTGAGGAAATAAAAAAAGCCATTTTACAACTAAAGCCGCGTAAATCACCAGGCCCAGTCGGCTACTCAGATATTTTTTATAAAACTTTTAGTGATCAATTGACTCTGATTTTGGCACAAGTCTTCAACCTAGCAGAAAAAAGGGACCATTACAGAGGAATTCCTACAGGCTTCCATAATAACTAGGAATGTACCGATACCATTTTTTTATGACTGAGTACAAGTACCGATACTTGTTTTCAAATACTCGCCGATACCAATTACCGATACTTTTTTTTTTATGTCATGTGACAGTTTACCAAGCACAATACAGACTAATTATTTAAGATTCCTTCTTTATAATTATAAAGGGCTGTAATTCAAAAGACATTATGAAATAATAAAAAAGTTCACTGAACATGTTTATAAATAAAAAATATTACAATAAAATATTACATTTAAAAGCGTGATACAATTGGGTTGTAGGGCTGTTATATAACATCAATCTGACATTTGTATGGAGGTTCGACTCTAAGTTGAACAGTCTTTCACTTTCCACACTACTGCATGGGGCAGAAAGATATGTTTGGGCCATTATTGCCAGAGCTGGAAATCTGTTTATTAACTGCCCAGTACTTCAGTGGTTTGTCTGAATGAGGTACAGTGATCTCTCCTACAATAATACAAATAACAGCAATTAGTATTGGCAGAGCAGTAGTAAACAATTTTTACTTTAGTCTCCACTCCAGTTTAAAATGAAATGGGAACATGCAGTTTGAAAAAATGCCACAAGATAGCATATGGGTAGGAAGTAGAGGTATCGGTTTAAGTATCGGTGCATTTGCATGAGTACAAGTACTCATGCAAATACTTGGTATCGGTACCGATAGTGATACTAGTATCGGTATCGGTGCATCCCTAATAATAGCCTTGCCTAAACCTGGGAAAACACCTGAAATATGCCCACACTTTAGACCAATGTCTTTGTTGAACCTAGACACCAAACTATATGCAAAAATTCTAGCTGGGTGTTTAAATAAAATTATACCATGTTTAGTAATTTCAGACCAGGTGGGTTTTACCATGGGGAGACAGGGCCCGGACAACATAAGGAGACTGTTAAACATATTCCTTGAGGCCGGTCGGCTGGGTCAACAATGCGCAGCAATATTGCTAGACGCTGAGAAAGCGTTTGACCGAGTCGACTGGCTTTATATGAGAGAAGTTCTTGTACACTTTGGGTTCACATCCTCTATTTGCACCAAGATAATGGCCTTGTACTCTGCAGAAGGTGGCATTGTTTGCGGAGGATCTCACTGTGTTGGTTTCGGACCCTATACTGTCCCTGCCAAGATTGTTCTCTCTCCTTGAGGAATTTTCCAATATAAGTCTTTACAAACTAGATTATACTAAAACCGAAGCCTATGCTTTAAACATACCAAATCCGGACATTTTACTATTGAAACGTCAATTTCCATTTGAATGGTCTACAAAATACCTAAAACATCTTGGGGTGATCTTATCACATTACATCCCAACTATCATGACAGCTAACTTTCATCCCTTACTTCGTAAATTTAAAGAATACATTACACGCTGGGACTCTCCAAACTTATCCTGGTAGGGAAGAATTGCTGCCATTAAAATGAACTTGCTCCCGAAATTTTACCGCTCCCCATACCAAAAACTATCATTACACAATTTCAGAAAATATGTAACGAATTAATTTGGAAACATAAGCATCCTAGAGTCGCAATGAGGATTCTTTCATGTCCAGTACAGGCTGGAGGGGCAGCTGCTCCTAATCTAGCTGCTTATCATGAAGCCTCCCGACTGGCCCACATTTCAGCTTGGGGCAAATCTTCACCGCACAGTATATGGTTCGAAATAGAGCAAGCTTCTCTCCCCCAGGGGGTTTATCTCAGGGACCTTATATGATTCCGAAACACACCAGAAATCCAGAAATATTCCGAAATTGCATAATAGCCTCTAATCTCAAATTTTGGGATAAAGTTCACCACAGGAACAGAATAGCCCCACACCCATCTCCAATCCATCCTATATCAGGCTTACTTCATGCTCTTTTGGATTCCCATCCTTCAGACTGATCGGCGATTGAAATTAAGTCTTTAAAAGTTCTCTTTTCTGATGAAGGGATTCTATCTGTAACTCAATTCCAAACCCAATTCTCTCCGTCACCTTTATTGAAATTTGAATTCTTTAGATTAAAAAGCTTGCTAAAATCCTGGGTCTTTTTATCTACCCCTTTGAGACTTTAGACTAACTGGGAAAAACGTTGGGCGTCTGGAGTACTCACTTCTAAATGTGCTCACTAACCTATGCTGACATACTTCAATCGCCTCTTTTTAACAAAACCTTTTATATCCGAAATTGGGGAAAAAACACTTTGAGGCAACAGATGAATTATGGAGGGCTGCGATCCTATTGACTAAAAGCACAATACACTGCACTACTTATTACGAGCCCATTTTCAAGATCTTGACACAGTGGCATTACACCCCCCTAAGTATGTTTCAAATATCTAAATATAACTCTCCCCTGTGCTGGAGAGGCTGCGGCAGAGTAGGAACCCCTCTGCACATGTGGTAGGAATGCCCTAAAATCCAAAGGATCTGATCAAGAGCTTTTTACTACTGTACTAACCTGGGGGTTATGGATGTAGACCGTCCTCAAGCCGCATTGTTTCATTTAATTCCCAACAAGCTGCCTAGACATATCTTTTTATGTGTGTGCATGTTTTCATGGCAGTTAAGTTAGCTATTGCCAGGACATGGCATCAACCTAAGGGCCCAAGGTGGGGTCAGGTCCTGTCAACAATTGCCTATATAGAATCCATAGAAAGTGCGGTGTTTGCTGCCAACAACAATATTACTACACATTGTATGTGCTGGGAAGCCTGGCGACAGTGTCCAGGAGGAGGGTCTGGGGATAGCTAGTGGGTTTCTTGCAGCACTGAGCTCTCCAATCGAAAGTGCACCTCTGCTACCGATAACATTAATGGCCTAATATCCCTTTCCCCTTTTTTTTTTCTCCCATTCACTTTTTTGTTTTATTCCTTTTCCTTTCCTTCACACCTACCCTTCACACTTCAAACATATCATATTATACTTCTTCTAAGAAATTGTCTAATGCCACTCTCACTATTGCCCTAAAAATTCCAACTCATTCTTCATACCATATTATAACGAACATTGTATAGAGTAAGGAAATGCAAATAAGAATGTTGTAAGTAACCTTTATTTTCAGATCTGCAAACAATAATAATGAGTGAAATATTGGAATGGAACCTTTCCAGGAAAACAAAACATTAACTTTACATAACTACAATCTTTTGAAGATTGACTCATAAGAGAATTAATTCTATTAGTAGACAATATGGGAACCATTACTCTAACCCTATTTTATTATCTTGTTGGCATTCATTGTTCTTAAATGTCAATTTTTTCTTGTGTTGTATTACATGAAAAACCAAATAAAAATTATTTTAAAAAAATATCCCAAGAAATCCAAAATGTCCATGCAATAACGCCTCCTGTATGTATATTGTATCTTTAAATTGATATACTAACTGTTTTGGGGTATTGCTTGGTTCTGATTTAATAAAAGGGTACCATTTAGAAAAGTATTTAGCTATGTTTAGCTGCGGATTATCAATTAGATCCATCTGTTCTATTGTCATCTGGAATCTTAATTTAGAAATAAATTTGTTAAGACTAGGTTCTGTCTTATTTTTCCATGTCGTTAATATAATCGCACATCAGCATAAATTGCATTATTGATACAATTAATGTTTAAAAGTCTGGGGTTAGATTCTTTTGCAAGTAGGATATCATATAAATTAAATCTAATTTTTTGGTTTATTATTCTTGAAAGCCAGAACGCAACTTTATGACAAAATCTGTTTACTTTTGGGCAGTGCCAAATACAATGTATAATATCTGCTCTTGCCCTATGGCATCTAGTGCAATAAAGTATATTAACCTGCACCCATCTAGACATCTCATGAGGGGTTAAGTAAACATTGTTCATTAGTTTGATATGTGTTTCCCACCATGAAATAGAAAGCGTGGAGGCTCTAACCCTGGTAATACAATTCGTAATTTGTGCCTTAGTAAGAACTGTATTTTTTATCTGCCAGATATGCACTATGGGGCCGAATTATCAAGCTCCAAATGGAGCTTGATGCCCCTTGTTTCTGGAAGCTTTCCTTATTTGTCTGATTGATCTGGTCTGCTGTATATACATCCTGGAAATATTTGGTAAAGCTTTTTTTAATCTCTTCTGTGTGTACAGCTCTTCCATCTACTTTTTTAATTGCCTCAATGATCCTCGTTCTCATCTTTTGTTTTATCATTCTAGCTAGGTATTTTCCAGATTTTTCTTTGAATCTATAAAAAAAGGCATTATTTCTATGTGACTCACTAATAACTTTTTGCGTGATAAATGCTTCCCTTTCTTTTTAGCTTCATTATATTTTTGCCACAGGGCCAAATATGCATTATATGCATTAGTTAGTTGATTAGTAAATTGAATATCTCTTACATTTATTTTTTTTCTTAAATGAATTAGATATGATTTGATCTCTCCTCTCAAAACAGCTTTGGAGGCTTCCCAGATTATACTAATTTTATGTTGATAATTTGCATTATCTTGTGCATACTGTTCCATTTATTAGTCAGCCAGTCATTAAATGTATGATTTGCAAATAAATACTTGGGGGGAAAAAAAGAGAAAGCGTGAAGTGGAACTTTCTTAATGGGGATATTCAAAGAAATTGGGGCATGATCAGAAATAGTAAAGGTTTTAATGTCTGCTTTAATACCTTTTCCTAATAACCTAACATCTGTTAAAAATAGATCTATTCTAGAAAATGATTTATAAACCTTAGAATTTTTTACTATCTGGGTTTTGTACCCTCCAAACATCACTTAAACCTAGATTATTTTTGAATGAGCGTATTAATAAAGTTTCCTTCTTATACATTATAGTTCTCGATGCTCCTTAAATTCCATCTGATCTATCCAATGCCATATGCGAAATCAGATTGAAATCCCTTGCTACAATTAGTTGATCCTTTGAATATTCCATTAATTTTTTTCTGTAGTAAGTCCCAGAACTCCTTATTAAATCTATTTGGGCCGTATACATTACAAATCACAAATATCTGTTTTAAAATTTCAATTTTCAGTATAATAAATCTCTCTTTCCTTTCTATCTTTGTACATAAGATTTTGTAATCTAGTTGTTTAGGAATTAAAATGGTAACACCCTTTTTTCTCTTTTCACATGGAGTTGCGATTACTCCTACCCAGCATTGTTTAAGTTTTATAATTTCCGACTGTTTGAGGTGTGTTTCTTGTAAAAGGGCTATATTAGCTTTCAATTTACATAGCTGGTAGATTTTTTTCCTCTTTATAGGAGAAGTAATCCCAGCTACTTTCCAGGAAATCATATTACATGTCATTTAAAATATATATTAAAAAAATGATACGGTAGGGGGAGAAACAAAATAAAAAGGTGAAGAATATTTGGAAACATTTGTGTCTGGGGATGCATACATGCTTTCATAGGTGTCTAGAAACAAATACTCATACCCCGGCATTTAGTCGCTGCACCCTCCATTCCACCTGATCCCAACCTTGACACTATCTGATAGTGAAGAGGAATTGGCACAAATAAAAACAATTACTTTTATTTTTTTTATTAAGCCTATCGAACATAGTGCAAGTATTATCTACTTGTTTCATCAGTATTCGTACATAAATTATTCTCTTTAAAATTTTTAGCTTCTTCAGGGTTATTTAACATTAACCATTTATCCTTAAACCATAGTTTTATCTTAGCTGGATAAATTAGCCTTGCATCAAATCCTTTTCTAATCAAGTTAAAGCAAAATGGAGCCATCTCCCTTCTTTTAGTTGCCGTTTCTAGTAAATAATCTTGAAATATCATAAGTTTGTGTGCATCTAAATGGATTGGTTGATGTTTTCTGTAAAATCTAAGAATCTGGATCTTATCTTGAAAATCAGGAAGTTTTGCAATTATGGGTCTACTTATTTTAGAGCCATCTGGTCTAGTGTTTATTCTGCCTAACCTGTGTGCTCTTTCTATCTTTATCCTTGAAAATTCTTCTGGCATGTTTGGTATTGTAGGAAGTTCTTCTGCAACACATTGGACTAGGTCCTTGTCTGTGTGTGTTTCTGGGATTCCCAATATCCTTATATTATTCCGCCTGCATCTGTCTCCCAGGTCTTCTATTTTTTCTTATATTTTTTTTAATTTGAGCGTTTTGTTTATTAACCTTGGATTCTTGTGAGTTGTACCTGTCCTCCATTTTGGAAATAAGAGACTCTGCTTCATCCATTCTCATGGAGAATTGGCGCAACTCAGAAGATAGGGATGCAAGATCCTGTCTCACTTTATCAAACTGAGGTAACATTATATCTGTTATTTGGGAAATGATCATTTGGGCATCTAAAGTTGAGGCATGCATAGTGGGGGTTTCAGCTCCAATACTTTCCTGGAAGCCTGGCAAACTGACTCTAGTATTGGTAATTTTCTTATCTTTGTTTTTTGGTGGCATTGTAGGAGATTAAGAAAATGAGACAAATCTGTCCATATGATAATGTGAAAAAGGAAGAATTACGTGAACCTAAGACTGTGGTACTATTGGTGAGAAAGAAAAAAAAAGGGGCAAAACCCAATTGAGGGTGTAAGTGGTTTTTGTGAGTGTGTTGTTGTATGTCCCAAAAAAGGGAAAAAGAGGAGGGATATATAAAAGATAAAAAAAAAGTGAAGTTGAGTATGAGAGAGAATACTTTTCTTTGGATAAGTAGTTAAATTGCCATGCTAAGTAAGTTGTGATGTTTAGTTACTCCTATTAGACTCTAATATAATTACCCCAGTTCTTTTAAAATTAGGCTTAATGATCAACAATCTTTTGCAGTACTAACTGTAATACTTATTTTCAAAGAGATAAAGTGCATCTGTGTATATCTCAGAAAAAAGATAATTAATTAGTCCCAAAAACACAATAAAATGATGTATATATTTGGTAGCTAAATTGGATTTACACAAGAAATCCGTGGTTAACCAGAATATCATCCCCAATGGTCGTGTGTGGCAGAAAGCAGCTTATTATGTCTCTAACTATCTAGATATGCAAAAAAGAAGAGCACATACACGATTCAAGTGTAGATATCCAAACTTTAATTATAGCCACACGCTATATACATACTCACAAGAAATATAGGCCTAGATTTAGAGGCTCCTAATGCTGGTTTTAGGCTACCGCCGGTTTTTGGAGTCAGTCAGGAAAGGGTCTAACGCTCACTTTTCAGCCGCGACTTTTCCATACCGCAGATCCCCTTACGTCAATTGCGTATCCTATCTTTTCAATGGGATCTTTCTAACACCCATAAACTACCTATGTACCCCTAAACCGAGGTCCCCCCACATCGCCGCCACTCGATTAAATTTTTTTAACCCCTAATCTGCCGACCGCCACCTACGTTATCCTTATGTACCCCTAATCTGCTGCCCCTAACACCGCCGACCCCTATATTATATTTATTAACCCCTAACCTGCCCCCCTCAACGTCGCCTCCACCTGCCTACACTTATTAACCCCTAATCTGCCGACCGCAAAGAGCCGCCACCTATGTTATCCTTATGTACCCCTAATCTGCTGCCCCTAACACCGCCGACCCCTATATTATATTTATTAACCCCTAACCTGCCCCCCTCAACGTCGCCTCCACCTGCCTACATTTATTAACAGCTAATCTGCCGACCGCAAAGAGCCGCCACCTACGTTATCCTTATGTACCCCTAATCTGCTGCCCCTAACACCGCCGACCCCTATATTATATTTATTAACCCCTAATCTGCCCCCCTCAACGTCGCCTCCACCTGCCTACACTTATTAACCCCTAATCTGCCGAGCGGACCGCACCGCTACTATAATAAAGTTATTAACCCCTAATCCGCCTCACTCCCGCCTCAATAACCCTATAATAAATAGTATTAACCCCTAATCTGCCCTCCCTAATATCGCCGACACCTAACTTCAAGTATTAACCCCTAATCTGCCGACTGGAGCTCACCGCTATTCTAATAAATGTATTAACCCCTAAAGCTAAGTCTAACCCTAACACTAACACCCCCCCTAAATTAAATATAATTAAAATCTAACGAAATAAATTAACTCTTATTAAATAAATTATTCCTATTTAAAGCTAAATACTTACCTGTAAAATAAATCCTAATATAGCTACAATATAAATTATAATTATATTATAGCTATTTTAGGATTTATATTTATTTTACAGGTAACTTTGTATTTATTTTAACCAGGTACAATAGCTATTAAATAGTTAAGAACTATTTAATAGCTAAAATAGTTAAAATAATTACAAAATTACCTGTAAAATAAATCCTAACCTAAATTACAATTAAACCTAACACTACACTATCAATAAATTAATTAAATAAAATACCTACAATTATCTACAATTAAACCTAACACTACACTATCAATAAATAAATTAAATACAATTCCTACAAATAAATACAATTAAATAAACTAACTAAAGTATAAAAAATAAAAAAGAACTAAGTTACAAAAAATAAAAAAATATTTACAAACATTAGAAAAAAATTACAACAATTTTAAACTAATTACACCTACTCTAAGCCCCCTAATAAAATAACAAAGACCCCCAAAATAAAAAAATGCCCTACCCTATTCTAAATTACAAAAGTTCAAAGCTCTTTTACCTTACCAGCCCTGAACAGGGCCCTTTGCGGGGCATGCCCCAAAGAATTCAGCTCTTTTGCCTGTAAAAAAATACAATACCCCCCCCCCAACATTACAACCCACCACCCACATACCCCTAATCTAACCCAAACCCCCCTTAAATAAACCTAACACTAAGCCCCTGAAGATCTCCCTACCTTGTCTTCACCTCACCGGGTATCACACCGATCGGTCCTGGCTCCAAAATCTTCATCCAACCCAAGCGGGGGCTAGACATCCATCATCCGACGGCTGAAGAGGTCCAGAAGAGGCTCCAAAATCTTCATCCTATCCGGGAAGAAGAGGCGATCCAGACCGGCAACCATCTTGATCCAAGCGGCATCTTCTATCTTTATCCGATGAGGACCGGCTCCATCGTGAAGACCTCCAGCGCGGATCAATCTTCTTCCGACGACGTCCAACTGAAGAATGACGGTTCCTTTAAGGGACGTCATCCAAGATGGCGTCCCTCAAATTCCGATTGGCTGATAGGATTCTATCAGCCAATCGGAATTAAGGTAGGAATATTCTGATTGGCTGATGGAATCAAGTTCAATCCGATTGGCTGATCCAATCAGCCAATCAGATTGAGCTCGCATTCTATTGGCTGTTCGGAACAGCCAATAGAATGCAAGCTCAATCTGATTGGCTGATTCCATCAGCCAATCAGAATTTTCCTACCTTAATTCCGATTGGCTGATAGAATCCTATCAGCCAATCGGAATTCGAGGGACGCCATCTTGGATGACGTCCCTTAAAGGAACCGTCATTCATCGGGAAGTCGTTGGTGAAGATGGATGTTCCGCGTCGGCGTGATGAACACGGATCCTGAAGAAAGAAGATTGAAGATGCCGTTGATAGAAGACTTCAGCCGGATCATGGACCTCTTCAGCTCCCGCTTGGATGAAGACTTCAGCCGGATCATGGACCTCTTCAGCTCCCGCTTGGATGAAGACTTCAGCCGGATCATGGACCTCTTCAGCCCCCCGCTTGGGCTTGGATCACGACATCGGAGGAGCTCTTCTGGATCGATCGGTGAACCTGGTATGGTGAAGATAAGGTAGGAAGATCTTCAGGGGCTTAGTGTTAGGTTTATTTAAGGGGGGTTTGAGTTAGATTAGGGGTATGTGGGTGGTGGGTTGTAATGTTGGGGGGGGTATTGTATGTGTTTTTTTTACAGGCAAAAGAGCTGAATTCTTTGGGGCATGCCCCGCAAAGGGCCCTGTTCAGGGCTGGTAAGGTAAAAGAGCTTTGAACTTTTGTAATTTAGAATAGGGTAGGGCATTTTTTTTATTTTGGGGGTCTTTGTTATTTTATTAGGGGGCTTAGAGTAGGTGTAATTAGTTTAAAATTTTTGTAATTTTTTCTAATGTTTGTAAATATTTTTTTATTTTTTGTAACTTAGTTCTTTTTTATTTTTTGTACTTTAGTTAGTTTATTTAATTGTATTTATTTGTAGGAATTGTATTTCATTTATTTATTGATAGTGTAGTGTTAGGTTTAATTGTAGATAATTGTAGGTATTTTATTTAATTAATTTATTGATAGTGTAGTGTTAGGTTTAATTGTAACTTAGGTTAGGATTTATTTTACAGGTAATTTTGTAATTATTTTAACTATTTTAGCTATTAAATAGTTCTTAACTATTTAATAGCTATTGTACCTGGTTAAAATAAATACAAAGTTACCTGTAAAATAAATATAAATCCTAAAATAGCTATAATATAATTATAATTTATATTGTAGCTATATTAGGATTTATTTTTCAGGTAAGTATTTAGCTTTAAATAGGAATAATTTATTTAATAAGAGTTAATTTATTTTGTTAGATTTAAATTATATTTAACTTAGGGGGGTGTTAGTGTTAGGGTTAGACTTAGCTTTAGGGGTTAATACATTTATTAGAATAGCGGTGAGCTCCTGTTGGCAGATTAGGGGTTAATACTTGAAGTTAGGTGTCGGCAATGTTAGGGAGGGCAGATTAGGGGTTAATACTATTTATTATAGGGTTATTGAGGCGGGAGTGAGGCGGATTAGGGGTTAATACATTTATTATAGTATCGCTCAGGTCCGGTCGGTAGATTAGGGGTAAATAAGTGTAGTTAGGTGGAGGCGACGTTGGGGGCGGCAGATTAGGGGTTAATAAATATAATATAGGGGTCGGCGATGTTAGGGCAGCAGATTAGGGGTACATAGGGATAATGTAGGTGGCGGGGGTGTGCGGAGCGGCAGATTAGGGGTTAAAAATAATATGCAGGGGTCAGCGATAGCGGGGGCGGCAGATTAGGGGTTAATAAGTGTAAGGTTAGGGGTGTTTAGACTCGGGGTACATGTTAGAGTGTTAGGTGCAGACGTAGGAAGTGTTTAACCATAGCAAACAATGGGGCTGCGTTAGGAGCTGAACGCGGCTTTTTTGCAGGTGTTACGTTTTTTTTCTGCTCAAACAGCCCCATTGTTTTCTATGGGGGAATCGTGCACAAGCATGTTTTTGAAGCTGGCCGCGTGCGTAAGCAACTCTGGTATCGAGAGTTGAAGTTGCGTTAAATATGCTCTACGCTCCTTTTTTGGAGCCTAACGCAGCCATTCTGTGGACTCTCAATACCAGAGTTATTTAAAAGGTGCGGCCAGAAAAAAGCCAGCATTAGCTTTGCGGGTCGTTACCGACAAAACTCTAAATCTAGCCGATAATGTTTACAAGCACATCAATTAAAATCCCCTCCCGGTCAGTGTAGCATACAGAGGTATATTCAGACAGTCTTTTTTCTCCGACAGCAATGTATAAATGTACTAACCATTTTAGCAGGGAAAAGGGTAACGGCCCTCGGCTCTTCCGTGTTAGGGTTCCTACTACTGGTGCACGTATACCACGTGATACCGGAACTCTTACGGAGGCCTCACAGGGTCAGGATACAAAGTAGCTACAAATCTTTCTACGCGTTTCATCCCTAGTCAGAGGGACTTTCTCAAGAACGTCTCTAACTATAAATTCATGTATATTTTCATCTAATAAAGGTGAGCAGAATTGCAAAGTCTGAGCATAGACGGTTTATTGCTTGTGTCACCGTATGTGCAATTCTCTACAGGCAAAGCACCAGTACCCCCCCCCCCCCCCGTTTTTCTTGAATACAGTAGGCATTTATAAAAGTAGCATATAATTGGTTTAAACAAGAGGCCTATAAGTATAGAGTGGTCAATCACACCATATTAAGTCACAACACACCACCAGGGGATACAGTTTCACCTATCGTTTGACAGAAAAGACTTCTTGCTTTTGCTTTTTTCCTTGTCTATCTGAGGTACCATATTTAATAGACAACCAGCGTATTACTGTCCCATTGCACTCTGCACCACTGCTTCTTAAATAGAGCCCTTAATGTTAAGACATCTTGAGAAAGTATGCCATATGGCAATCGAAACACATAAAAGCACATACTACACAAGTCTCTATCAGAAAGCCACATGTACATGACCGGGAGGATGCAGCACTCCGTCAAACACACTAACATCCTGCGATAACGGAATAGAGTACACGGAATGGGTAAAGAGGCTCCCCAGTCACATAAAGGACGGTACCAAATAGATTGTTGTTGACGCTTTAAAGAATTTATTTTATGTGAGTGCATTACTTTATTGTGTGTGTAAGTGATACTGAAATAATTAAATTACTTTTAAGTCAGAGATGTTCTGTGCTCATGTTTTTTAGATTTTCTTGTGCTATGGACAGCCATCTTGAAACAGATCTGTCCGAGCAGCAGCAGCAGTTTACATAAAACTTTGGGAAGTTTGACTTGGGACACCAGGAAACACAAAGTATTTATTATAATTAACTATAATACTACTATGGTGTGCTGGTATAAACATGGTTAAACTAATTTCAAGCACACAAGAGGGTCTATTTAAGATACAGCGTATGCTGCCTCCGACCCACTCCACTCCACCAGGAAATTAAGCATACAGCATCCTCTGTCAATCCCACTCACGAGTGGTAATCTTTTTATATATGAATATATATCAATATGTTTTTCTTGTCAATTAATTGTTTATAAGGGGAACTTGAGTTTTAACTCATGTTCTATGTTGACACTCCCTCTCCTTGTATCTGATCAAGCTTATGTTTACACCAATCACACTGATTTATTCATACACTCTCCCCCTACCTGTGGAGATGTACTCCTATTAAAACTCTATACGGTACTATACTTACTATTAGTATCCTCCACATTAGTTGTAGTTTTTTTTTTTTAAATGAATTTATTCAGTTATAGAATGAAAGGTAACACTTGGGGACACGCAGGACCCCTGTTCAAACGTACGCAAACAAGAGGATCGGTCCGGTTGCAATAGCTGTCCAAACATTGATATATCATAAGTAAATTGCAGGGATTTGTGGTGAAAATAATTCACCAAGATGGAGCCCTATTGTGGGCTCTAGAAATAGGGGTGGGGGAGGTGATACTTATAAATTAAATTTAATGCTCCAAAGAGCAAGTCAGGATAAGTTGCTGTAATATATATAAATGGGTTTATTCATATAGATTAAGGGACAAATTCTGTCAACATCTTGAAATGTAGGTAACAAAAAAATTCCACAGACAAGTAAGATGCACATTGTATCTAGTACACACTGAACCTAGCACTCATTGTGCCTAGCACCCACTGCACCTAGCCCTCATTACACCTAGTACACCCCGTACCCAGCACACGCTGTACTTAACGCTCATTGTATTTAGCACAAGCCATACCCAGCACACACAGTTCCCAACACACAATATACCTAGCACACACTGTACTTAACACACATTGTACCTAGCACACAGTGTACCCAGCACACACTGAACCTGGCACTCATTGTACCCAGCAAGCACTGTACCTAGCACTCATTGTGCCTAGCACTCATTGTACCTAGCCCTCATTGTACCTAGCCCTCATTGTACCTGGCACTCAATGTACCTAGCACACGCTGTATCTAGCACACGCTGTATCCAGCGCACGCTATGTCCAGCACACGCTATGCCTAGCACACATTGTACCTAGCACGCATTGTACCTAGCACACATTGTACCTAGCACACATGATACTTAGAACCTACTGTACCTAGCTCACGACGTACCTAGCACATGCCGTACCCGGCACCCACCTTGCCTAGCACACGCAGTACCTAGCACACAGTGAACCTAGCACACATTGTACCCAGCACACATTGTATCTAACGCACACTGCACCTAGCACTCATTATACCTAGCACACGTTGTACCTAGCACACATTGTACCTAGCACACACTGTATCCAGCACACGCTGTATCCATTACACATTATACCTAGCACACATTGTACCTAGCACACATGATACCTAGCACCCGCTGTACCTAGCTCACACTGTACCTAGCACACCCCGTACCCGGCACCCCCCCTTGCCTAGCACATGCAGTACCTAGCACACATTTACCTAACACACGCTGTATCCAGCACACGCTATGCCTAACACATATTGTACCTAGCACATATTGTACCTAGCACACATTGTACCTAGCACATATAGTACCTAGCACACATAGTACCTAGCTCACATAGTACCTAGCACACAAAGTACCTAGCACACAAAGTACCTAGCACACAAAGTACCTAGCACACAAAGTACCTAGCACACAAAGTACCTAGCACTCACTGTACCTAGCTCACACTGTACCTAGCACACGCCGTACCCGGCACCCACCAGGCCTAGCACACGCAGTACCTAGCACACATTGTACCTAACACACACAGTACCCAACACACACTGCACACATAGTACCCAGCACACACAGTACCCAGCACACACTGTACCCAGCACACACTGTACCCAGCACACACTGTACCTAGCACACACTGTACCCAGCACACACTGTACCCAGCACACACTGTACCCAGCACACACTGTACCTAGCACACACTGTACCTAGCATACATTGTACCTAGCACCTCCTGTACCTAGTTCACACCGTACCTAGCACACGCCGTACCCGGCACCCACCTTGCCTAGCACACACAGTACCTAGCACACAGTGAACCTAGCACACATGATACCTAGCACACACGATACCCAGCACACACTGCACACACAGTACCCAGAACACACAGTACCCAACACATACTGTACCTAGATCTTAAAGTGCAAACTGCATTAATACTTTTGGATGTAAAGTGAGAGCATAAATAAGTAAAAATAGTTATATTGGGCATAGTGCACTAAAGGGGTATAGTTATTTCAATGATTTATAGCTGACAAATTGAAATATATAGACCAGAACTCTTCTAGGGGAATAAGCAATGAGTATCGCTAATCTGGGTTTAGAAAGGGTATGGAAAGGGCATATATCTGTATAATGGGTAGAGCACATAAGGAGGAAAATCTGATTCCCACCTCTTTCTAATCCCTGTGACGTAAGAGACCATGATTAGTATGCAATGTCATATGATAATATGTACTCTACCTACCTCATAAACTACAGGTCGACTTAGGTACACTTTATAAATGAAAGGGCTACACTCTCTCCCCGGACCTTCTGAGTCCGAAACACATTTTAAAACTGAACGTCACTTGGGAATAAAATACCCACGTGTACACTACACATCATATAGGTAGGCTATAATATGGTAATACATAAATTGTTAATAAAAGATCAAACCCAAAGAGAGAACAAGCCACCACACTTTCAACCCAACTACCCAAGGTAAAATGTTTTATAGGGCATAGAATATAATAGTCAGATTCAGATGGACCTTATACTGTATAATGTGAGACTGCGGTACGTTATAAGAGGCATAAAAATACAAAAATAACAACAAACCATTATTATTATTAACAGCATAATGAACAGTTTGTGGGGAAACTGTAATAACCCCCCTTTTTAAATGCCACAATAAGTGCTCAGGCAGTCCACATATTGTATGGACGTCATTCTACCTCCTGAAGTAAGACCAAGAGTTTGTCCATCTTTCCATCTACAAGACTTGGCCATGTTTAAGGTAAGTTCTGGGAGTCCAAATCTCTTTCATGGCAGGATTGTCGCCTCCACTCAGCTGACACATCTTGTCCCATAGCGAGATGGATTGTGCTGAACACTATCTCCGCGTGGCCTGTTTTAAGGCCTCAGAGTTGGACCGCTGCTTACACAGAGCTTCTTAGCTTGACCTGCGGCCTTAGTAGGTTGTCTGTTCGTCGGCGCAGCTGACTGCTGTTCACCTCCGACTTACACAATCTCTCAGCTGGCTGCTTATCTCGTCCAATGCAGGACTGTGTTAGGTCCTCAATCCTATAATAGTTGCAGGCCTGGCTTGGACTGCTGGCAGTAGTTGTTGCGCAGCTGCAAATATCTTGCCGATCCGTATGTCTAAGGGATATATTCAGTTCCTTTTTAAATATTATGGTCGTGCGCTGGTTAAAGTTTGATCGAGGCTGGTCAGGTATTGTTGCATTTAGTTAGATGGCAGAACGGTCTGCATTTCTCATGTTATTTGCCCCTGTTTGGGATAAAGGACTCAGAGCTGAGTTACACTGCGGGCATTGCGCTGCGCGGCCAACTGCTTATCATGTATTTTATTATTGGCCTCCGTTTATTTATCTGTGCCACATGGTGTCCACAACTCAGTCTAGTGTAAGGATGGCTTTTCCGTTTTGTTATTAGGCAGTATGAAGGTGCCTCTCTCTTACCAGACATAGGTGATCAGGTACATAGGGATATGCAAAGTGCGCAACATGTAGCCAGAGCTCCGGTTGTATAGGCCTCAATCCGTTGAGTCTTTTTGATGTTCCGGTCCGACTCAAAATTCTCTCATATGCCTCATTAGGCTGTGCTGTGTCGGTTGGGTTCTATTTTGAGGTCCAATCGCTGTCTTATAGCCTCTGTTTTGTCTCCTACACTCGAGAATAGCACGTAGCATTACAGCTTTGTGGCCATCTTTCTCGCCGGCCGGCTCCGCCCCCCATTAGTTGTAGTTTTTAATCGTTCTTCCCAGTTTTTATTTTTTTGTGTTTTAATAAAAGTTATGTTTTATTCACTCTTAGCGAACTCTCTCTTGGCCCATTTGTTTTCTGCTTAATTGCAGTAAGTGATTACTTGATATTCTAGACTGTTTGAGTGCTATTTGTGTATTTTTTTAATGGTTTATATTTCCATTAACTTTTGCTTGTTAAACATAATTTTTAAATTTGTCAGAAAAAAATCTACTGCTCACTTTAAATTTAGAGTTATAACACTAGTATGTTATTATGCAATTCTAAAAGAATGGTTAAATTGAACTGAGTTCACAATCTCACCACCTTTCAGTTTTCAAGATACAACAGTGAGAACTGCAGAGGAATGGGAAATGTTTAGAGAATACACAGAAACCTGGCAGGGAAATTTCAGCTATACCCAGAGAACACACCTGTTCAGCCCAATATGCTTTGAATTTTGTACTTAGAACTATTTATTTCACAGCATTGGTTTGGACATGCATTGTAGTTTTATAACAATTTCTACAGTGTGGACTTTAAATTTAATTTTCATTTTGATTAGTTTCGATTTTTTAGCTGATTTAACATTAAAACATTTTTACTGTGCCTTTCTCTTGTTAAGTGTAGTCAGTCCACGGGTCATCCATTACTTATGGAATATATCTCTTCCTAACAGGAAGCTGCAAGAGGATCACCCAAGCAGAGCTGCTATATAGCTCCTCCCCTCACATGTCATATTCAGTCATTCTCTTGCAGCCTAACTAAAGATAGGTCGCTGTGAGAGGTCTGTGGTATTTTTTAACTTAGTTTATTTCTTCAATCAAAAGTTTGTTATTTTAAATGGCACCGGAGTGTGCTGTTTGTTCTCAGGCAGCATAAGAAGAAGAATCTGCCTGCGTTTTCTATGATCTTAGCAGACGTAACTAAGATCCACTGGCTGTTCTCATCTGAGGAGTGAGGTAACTTCAGAAAAGGGGAATAGCATGCAGGGCCCCCTGCAAACGAGGTATGTGCAGTAAATTATTTTTCTGAGGAATGGAATTGACTGAGAAAATACTGCTGATACCAATGTAATGTAAGTTCAGCCTTAAATGCAGTGGTAGCGACTGGTATTAGGCTGATGAATGTGTGTACACTGAATGTATTTTTCTAAGGAATGGAATTGACTCTGAAAATACTGTTAATACTGAAATAATGTATGAGCCTTAACTGCAGTAAAGGCGACTGGTAGCAGGCTTATTAATAACACTTCATAACTTTTAAAATGTATGTTCAAAACGTTTAATGGCATGTTAATCGATTTTTGTGAGGTACTTGGTGATAAAACTTATTGGGGCATGATTTTTACCACATGGCCATCTTTGTTTTCTGCATAGAAACAGTTTTCTGAGTTCCCCACTGTTGTAATATGAGTGGGAGGGGCCTATTTTAGCGCTTTTTTGCGCAGTAAAAATTCAGTCACAATCTGTCTACTTCATCCTCCATGATCCAGATCGTCTCTGGAGAGCTCAGGGGTCTTCAAAATTCATTTTGAGGGAGGTAATCAGTCACAGCAGACCTGTGACAGTGTGTTTTGACTGTGTTAAAAACGTTAATTATTAAATTGTTATCCGTTTTTGGGTATTAAGGGGTTAATCATCCATTTGCTGGTGGGTGTAATCCTTTGCTAACTTAATACATTTACTGTGAAAAATTGGTTGCTATAACTATTTTGGTTCATTGTTATTTCAACTGTGACAGCTTTTTGTGCTTCTTAAAGGCACAGTAGCGTTTTTTATATTGCTATTAAATTTATTTAGAAAAGTATTTCCAAGCTTGCTAGTCTCATTGCTAGTCTGTTTAAACATGTCTGACTCAGTTCAATCTCTTTGTTCACTATGTTTAAAGGCCAATGTGGAGCCCAATAGAAATTTGTGTACTAATTGCATTGATGTTACTTTAAATAAAAGTCAATCTTTACATGTAAAGAAATTATCACCAGACAACGAGGGGGAAGTTATGCCGACTAACTCTTCTCACGTGTCAGTACCTTCGCCTCCCGCTCAGGAGGTGCGTGATTTTGTGGCGCCAAGTACATCAGGGAGGCCCTTACAAATCACTTTGCAAGACATGGCTACTGTTATGACAGAAGTATTATCTAAATTGCCAGAATTAAGAGGCAAGCGCGATAGCTCTGGGTTAAGGACAGAGCGCGCGGATGAGGTGAGAGCCATGTCAGATACTGCGTCACAGTTTGCAGAACATGAAGACGGAGAGCTTCATTCTGTGGGTGACGGATCTGATCCAGGGAGACTGGATTCAGAGATTTCTAATTTTAAATTTAAGCTTGAGAACCTCCGCATATTGCTAGGGGAGGTATTAGCGGCTCTGAATGATTGTAACACGGTTGCAATTGCAGAAAAATTATGTAGGTTGGATAGATACTATGCGGTACCGGTGTGTACTGACGTGTTTCCTATACCTAAAAGGCTTACAGAGATTATTAGCAAGGAGTAGGATAGACCTGGTGTGCCTTTTTCCCCTCCTCCCATATTTAGGAAAATGTTTCCTATAGACGCCACCACACGAGACTTATGGCAGACGGTCCCTAAGGTGGAGGGAGCAGTTTCTACTTTAGCTAAGCGTACCACTATCCCGGTGGAGGATAGTTGTGCTTTTTCAGATCCAATGGATAAGAAATTAGAGGGTTACCTTAAGAAAATGTTTGTTCAACAAGGTTTTATCTTACAGCCCCTTGCATGCATTGCGCCTGTCACTGCTGCGGCGGCATTCTGGTTTGAGTCTCTGGAAGAGGCCATTCGCACAGCTCCATTGGATGAAATTATGAACAAGCTTAAAGCACTTAAGCTAGCTAACGCATTTGTTTCTGATGCCGTCGTACATTTAACCAAACTTACGGCTAAGAACTCCGGATTCGCCATCCAAGCGCGCAGAGCGCTATGGCTTAAATCCTGGTCAGCTGACGTGACTTCTAAATCTAAATTGCTTAATATTCCTTTCAAAGGGCAGACCTTATTCGGGCCTGGCTTGAAAGAAATTATAGCTGACATTACGGGAGGTAAGGGCCATGCTCTACCTCAGGACAGGGCCAAATCAAAGGCCAAACAGTCTAATTTTCGTGCCTTTCGTAACTTCAAGGCAGGAGCAGCATCAACTTCCTCCGCTCCAAAACAGGAAGGAGCTGTTGCTCGTTACAGACAGGGCTGGAAAGTTAACCAGTCCTGGAACAAGGGCAAGCAGGCCAAGAAACCTGCTGCTGCCCCTAAGACAGCATGAAGAGAGGACCCCCTATCCGGAAACGGATCTAGTGGGGGGCAGACTTTCTCTCTTCGCCCAGGCTTGGGCAAGAGATGTCCAGGATCCCTGGGCGTTGGAGATCATATCTCAGGGATATCTCCTGGACTTCAAAACTTCTCCTCCACGAGGGAGATTTCATCTTTCAAGGTTATCAGGAAACCAAATAAAGAAAGAGGCGTTTCTACGCTGTGTACAAGACCTCTTACTAATGGGGGTGATCCACCCAGTTCCGCGGACGGAACACGGGCAAGGATTCTATTCAAATCTATTTGTGGTTCCCAAGAAAGAGGGAACCTTCAGACCAATCTTGGACTTAAAAATCCTAAACAAATTCCTAAGAGTTCCATCATTCAAAATGGAAACTATTCGAACCATCCTTCCCATGATCCAAGAGGGTCAGTACATGACCACAGTGGACTTAAAGGATGCCTACCTTCACATACCGATTCACAAGGATCATTATCGGTACCTAAGATTTGCTTTCCTAGACAGGCATTACCAGTTTGTAGCTCTTCCCTTCGGATTAGCTACGGCTCCAAGAATCTTTACAAAAGTTCTGGGCTCACTTCTGGCGGTACTAGGACCACGAGGCATAGCGGTGACTCCGTACCTAGATGACATTCTGATACAAGCGTCAAGTTTTCAAACTGCCAAGTCTCATACAGAGATAGTTCTGGCATTTCTGAGGTTGCATGGGTGGAAGGTGAACGTGGAAAAGAGTTCTCTATTACCACTTACAAGGGTTCCCTTTCTAGGGCCTCTTATAGATTCTGTAGAGATGAAAATTTACCTGACGGAGGCCAGGTTATCAAAACTTCTAAATGCTTGCCGTGTCCTTCATTCCATTCCACACCCGTCAGTAGCTCAGTGCATGGAAGTAATCGGCTTAATGGTAGCGGCAATGGACATAGTACCATTTGCGTGCCTGCATCTCAGACCGCTGCAATTGTGCATGCTAAGTCAGTGGAATGGGGATTACTCAGATTTGTCCCCCCTGCTAAATCTGGATCAAGAGACCAGAGATTCTCTTCTATGGTGGCTTTCTCGGCCACATCTGTCCAAGGGGATGACCTTTCGCAGGCCAGATTGGACGATTGTAACAACAGACGCCAGCCTTCTAGGCTGGGGCGCAGTCTGGAACTCCCTGAAGGCTCAGGGACTATGGACTCAGGAGGAGAAACTCCTCCCAATAAATATTCTGGAATTAAGAGCAATATTCAATGCTCTCCTAGCTTGGCCTCAGTTAGCAACTCTGAGGTTCATCAGATTTCAGTCGGACAACATCACGACTGTGGCTTACATCAACCATCAAGGGGGAACCAGAAGTTCCCTAGCAATGTTGGAAGTCTCAAAGATAATTCGCTGGGCAGAGTCTCACTCTTGCCACCTGTCAGTGATTTACATCCCAGGCGTGGAGAACTGGGAGGCGGATTTTCTAAGTCGCCAGACTTTTCATCCGGGGGAGTGGGAACTTCATCCGGAGGTCTTTGCTCAACTGATTCATCGTTGGGGCAAACCAGATCTGGATCTCATGGCGTCTCGCCAGAACGCCAAGCTTTCTTGTAACGGATCCAGGTCCAGGGACCCGGGAGCGGTGCTGATAGATGCTCTGACAGCCCCTTGGGTCTTCAACATGGCTTATGTGTTTCCACCATTTCCGATGCTTCCTCGTTTGATTGCCAAGATCAAACAGGAGAGAGCTTCGGTGATTCTGATAGCGCCTGCGTGGCCACGCAGGACCTGGTATGCAGACCTAGTGGACATGTCGTCCTGCCTACCGTGGTCTCTGCCTCTGAGACAGGACCTTCTAATTCAGGGTCCTTTCAACCATCCAAATCTAATTTCTCTGAGGCTGACTGCATGGAGATTGAACGCTTGATTCTATCAAAGCGTGGCTTCTCGGAGTCGGTTATTGATACCTTAATACAGGCTAGGAAGCCTGTTACCAGAAGAATTTACCATAAGATATGGCGTAAATATTTATATTGGTGCGAATCCAAGAGTTACTCATGGAGTAAGGTTAGGATTCCTAGGATATTGTCTTTTCTACAAGAGGGTTTAGAAAAGGGCTTATCTGCTAGTTCGTTAAAGGGACAGATTTCTGCTCTGTCTATTCTTCTACACAAACGTCTGGCAGAAGTTCCAGACGTTCAGGCTTTTTGTCAGGCTTTAGCTAGGATTAAGCCTGTGTTTAAGACTGTTGCTCCGCCGTGGAGCTTAAACTTAGTTCTTAACGTTCTTCAAGGCGTTCCATTTGAACCCCTTCATTCCATTGATATCAAGCTGTTATCCTGGAAGGTTCTGTTTTTGATGGCTATTTCCTCGGCTTGAAGAGTCTCTGAGTTATCTGCCTTACATTGTGATTCTCCTTATCTGATTTTTCATTCAGACAAGGTAGTTCTGCGTACTAAACCTGGGTTCTTACCTAAGGTAGTTACTAACAGGAATATCAATCAAGAGATTGTTGTTCCATCACTGTGTCCTAACCCTTCTTCAAAGAAGGAACGACTTTTGCATAATCTGGACGTAGTCCGTGCCCTGAAGTTCTATTTGCAGGCAACTAAAGTTTTTCGACAAACTTCTTCCCTGTTTGTCGTTTACTCTGGACAGAGAAGAGGTCAAAAGGCTTCGGCTACTTCTCTCTCTTTTTGGCTTCGTAGCATAATACGTTTAGCCTATGAGACTGCTGGACAGCAGCCTCCTGAAAGGATTACAGCTCATTCTACTAGAGCTGTGGCTTCCACCTGGGCCTTTAAAAATGAGGCCTCTGTTGAACAGATTTGCAAGGCTGCAACTTGGTCTTCACTTCACACTTTTTCAAAATTTTACAAATTTGACACTTTTGCTTCTTCGGAGGCTATTTTTGGGAGAAAGGTGCTTCAGGCAGTGGTTCCTTCTGTTTAAGGTTCCTGCCTTGTCCCTCCCTTCATCCGTGTACTTTAGCTTTGGTATTGGTATTCCATAAGTAATGGATGACCCGTGGACTGACTACACTTAACAAAGAGAAAACATAATTTATGCTTACCTGATAAATGTATTTCTCTTGTAGTGTAGTCAGTCCACGGCCCGCCCTGTCTTTAAGGCAGATCTAAATTTTAATTAAACTCCAGTCACCACTGCACCCTATGGTTTCTCCTTTTTTGTCTGGTTTTGGTCGAATGACTGAATATGACATGTGAGGGGAGGAGCTATATAGCAGCTCTGCTTGGGTGATCCTCTTGCAGCTTCCTGTTAGGAAGAGATATATTCCATAAGTAATGGATGACCAGTGGACTGACTACACTACAAGAGAAATAAATTTATCAGGTAAGCATAAATTATGTTTTTTAATTTCAATATTGTGTTTATCCATTTCATACAATTCATTTTTTTAATTATGATTTTTGTGAGCCCTATTGTAATATTTTCATCTCTTTCAGATACTTAAAGTGATGGTAAATCCAAGCGTTTAACAAACGCTAGGATTTACCATCACTTAAAATCAATGGGCGTTTAAGGTGCTAAACTCATCCTTTCTGTGCCGTTGAACAATGCTAAACTCTGCGACTTTAGCTATCCACGCCACATCGCTCTTCTACCAATGAGATGCCGCTTGCACCTCTTAACCAATAGCTGTGCGTGTATACAAAACCCTTGACACGCACGGCTATTGGTTCAGAGGTGCAAACGTTACCTCATTGAAGGAGACCGATGTGCCGTCGATGGCCGGAGCTGCTGAATTTAGCGCTGTGCACATATGCAGGGGAGGGGTTGAGTGCCTACTCTTCCTGATGTCCCTGCCTAACCTCATCAACAGTGCTAAACTGGGAGCTTTTAAGTAAGTTTTTGAAAGGTCTTATATTGGATGTTTAAATCAGTATCTGTGCATATTCTTTTTTATAGTAGTGTCTATTACATGCAGTTATATGAAAATTGGTGTACACTGTCCCTTTATAGAAATGGTAAATCCAAGCTTTTAACAAACACTAGGATTTACCATCACTAAAAATCAAGGAGAGTTTAAGTGATCAGATTTTTTTTTAAAAAAAGGTGATAAACTCATCCTTTCTGTGCCGGTGCCCTGCGGCTCTGGCCGCCCACGGCACGTTGGTCCCCTTAAATGAGTTGACGTTTGCACCTCTGAACCGATAGCCATGCATGTCAACTGACAGGGTTCTGTATGCACACACAGCTATTGGTTAAGAGTTGCAAGTGGCATCTTATTGGTAGACCTTTTAAAAACTTACTTAGAAGCTCCTAGTTTAGCACTGTTGATGAGGTTAGGTTGGAACACCTAGTGAAAGGGGCTGAGAAATCAGGAAGAGTAGGCACTCCACCCCTCCCCCTTCCCTGCATATGAAATGACCCTTTAGACAAAAAGGAGCAGGAGTCTGTAGACTTGGATCTACATCTGATACTTTGGGGCTTGGTTAGGAGTCTTAAAATCAGCACAATTTTATTAATAAATAAGCAAAACTTTACATTGTTACAAAACACTCTCAGATGGGCTGTATAAATGAATCATCTACAAAACATTTATGCAAAGAAAAATCTAGTGTACAATTACCCTTTTAAGTACAGGGAACAAACCTTTGTGGGAAACACTGGGTCTGATTCTCTAAAGCTCTCTGATCTGACAAAATTCTATAAGATGCCTTGTCAAAATTACGAGGCCATTCAGGGATTGCTTTAAAGGCAATTTTACCTTAGGAACTGTGTATCTCATTAAGGGGAGATTATTAATATGCTTTATGTGAAGGAGAGATGCTTACGTTACAAAATAGTGCTGATGATCCCTTGAGAATCGGGCCCACATTGTTCTCAAGGTAAAAACTGTCCTTAGAGAATTCCCTGTATGTGTGTATGTATGTATTCATTATATGTATTTGTTCAGATTTTTACAATAATACATTGATGCTTGCATTACTGCATCTTGAAGTTACTGTCCTGCAACAGAGCAATGGGAATTGTTCTTTTTAGCCAATGAGCTGCCTTGTACAAACATGCATTTACATTATTTCTTTAATGTAACCTTTTATTATGCAAAACATAATGCTGTTTTATAAACAAGATTAGTGTTTTAGTTTTATGATGTAAAAGACCTGGGGTGGTGATTTAATGCTTCTAAAGTTGGTGTTACTCAGTTACTGAGCATTTGCCCAGAGGAAGCCCACTTTTACTGGTTATGGATTCTTGAGGTTTGGTACTTACAGTTATGGTAAATTTCAGACTTTAAGAAATGAATGAATGAAAAATAGTTTAGTGTACAAGCAAAACTGAATAATTGGCTGGGCTGTGACAAAGAGAGCAGTCCCACCGACTCTACATAGGCTTCCTAAAAGCTTTCAAAGAACTGGACTTCAAGAGTGTCATAAGACACACACTGATTGGATGTTCATTATAACAGCTTTTTGCCGTATGTGAGATAATAGTATTTTATTGATATTTTTTATTTACTATTAAAATACAATTTTGTAATACATACATTTCTCAATCCCAGACCATAAGACTACCTAACACGATAGAGTCAGGACTGGATAGCAGATATCTATTAGGTATGTGCAAAATTCGTTATTTGGGTAATTGTTTGACAAATTCCAAATATGGCCGCATGATAATATTATTATTAAAGGGCAACTCACAAAGATCTGGATTTGCACTTGTTGCACTTTAACACTAATATATCCGGTGCCAAAAATAGCCAAATGCTGCTACTTGTGGCCATGTGTTTGGAATCCATTTGACAAACGAATATCCAAATAACAAATTTTGCACATATATAATATCTATGTTCTAAATGCAAGAGGCAAATGATCCACTTTTTTAGTATTTTAAGACCGCTGCTTCAACTTCAGTTTCTGGGGAACCTGAAACTACGGGAGTAGATTGCTGCAACTGCTGCCTGATAAATCTACCCCTATATATCTGTATAATATTTTATGTTGATTTCAGGAGGTAAGGAGGTATTCTATGATTGTAAACTCTGTAAAAAGGCACTGACAATACTGGCCAACGTTATCTACCAAAAACCCTATATGCATTAATTAAACAGAGCGTAAATTTATTTAGAGGGCAGAGATATTTAGGTTTAAAATCAAATATCATTCCTCCATTAAAGTGAATGTAAATTTTGATGCTAAAGTGCCCGGTTTTTAAAACTTCGATTAAAAACAAGGGCACTTTAATTCATAAAAATTTTCATTTCACTCCTGTTGTGAAAAAAAACTTATCTTTTAATCTTCACAGCAGCTCCAGCTTCCTCCACCTGTTTCAAAGCCTCTTCCTGGGTCTAAAATGAGGCATCGGCTTCCTCCAATCACAGCAGTGAATCAGACACTGAATCCCCCGGGGGGGAAGCTGTGATTGGAGAATGACCTATCAATCATTTCTGACATCAGAAATGGTTTGTGAGACCGGAGAAAGCTGGAGCTGCTGTGAAGTTTAAAAGGTAAGTTTTTTGTCACAACAGGAGTGAAATGTAAATTTTTATGAATTAAAGTGCCCCTGTTTTTAATCAAAGTTTTAAAAACCGGGCACTTTAGCATCAAAATTTACATTCACTTTAATCAACATGACTTATTTGATGATTTTTTTTGTATATACAAAATGATTATCAACATTTATTTAATTTATCCTTAGGTAAAAATATTTTAATTATAATTTTTAACCAAATTAAATATTTAATTAAATCCTGAACTGCATGATATAATAAAACATAATGATATACAGCAACTTTAAAATGCCATTTCAATGTTTTCTATATAAGCATTATGAGTGAGTTTATTTTATGTTGTCCAAATGATGTTACTGGTTCTACATTTTAAATAAATAGCAAGTGAATGTTTATGTGCTAAATTGTATGTGGCATAAGTTTGCAACCTGATATTACCTGATCTCTTTTGTGTTGGCTTTGGTCTAAGAAAGTGAATACAACTGAAGGTAAGTGAGACTTTCATGTTTCACAAACCTCTCCATCTGCCCACAAAGCTTTTAATGACCTTGCATTAGTGTAGGTCAATAGAGTAACTCTGATTGCTTCATTTTCTCCTGTCCTACAAAGGCATAGGATACCTTCAAGTTTTGACTAATGTAGCAGTCCAATGACTTACATTCGTTATTAGGCATTCTCTAGCTGTAGGAGGATACATGGATATACAATTCTTAGTAAATAGGATCAGGCTTGTTAATTAACTTTCAGATGTAGATAGATAGTAAAAATTTAAAATGTGGTGGTATAAGAGGAAAAGGGATTTTAATCTTACATGATGCTAATGTTCTAGAATCGCTAAGTATTCAATAAACTTTATGAAAAAATCACATTCGTTTGTAATATACTGTATATGAGCATAGACTTTGCCACAATGAAATAAAGTAAGGATAGTTTTCCTTTTATTTTCTCTCCTTGTAACAATCACTCTCCTTTTAGAGATCACTTATTATATACAGCAGTTGTATGTCTGTCATTGCAGGCTATATAAATATCATTTGTATGTGGCATTGTATGGTATATGTGCCACCTGTGTGAGGGCTTACATGCTTACCAGGGAGTTAACCAAGTGAGAATCCAACGACTGTAGAATTTGTATATTTTACAAATGGGTTATTTATTTTTTCTCTAGCCCCTGGCCATTTGAAATCTACCAATACACTTTATTATGGCACTGAATAGCTATGGTTTTGATAGTTACATGATGAATAATGAAGTAGCTGAGTAGAATAACATTTATATGTTCTCTGATTATTTATTTTCCTAGGCCAGTCATCTAGAGTATACAACACAATTTCTCATGTGTACAACACAGGGTGCTTTACCTAAGGTTGCAGTATTTCATAGCATAGACTAACTTTGCTTATTAGACTGAAACCCAGTGCTAGCAGTAGGTGTATCAGAATTCAACTGACTGCTTCATATTTTATCCTTAAATAGGATTTTGAACCAGCAGCAATGTTAAGAGTTTCCATTGATTATGTCCCTCATAATTACACCTTCATATAAATATTAAACATTTCCTACTAAAAGAAAACAGAGGAAACTAGTGCTGAGGAGCCAAGTTCAGGTAAATCATTTAATAAGATAAGCTGATTCACTCCCAGTGATTGTTCTTGCTTAGAGGAACAGGTTACCCACATGCTAAATCAATTGGAAGTAATGCAACAAATCTGTGAAAAGCTGATTAGAAAATATCACATGACCATCTCTAGGTAATAAAGATATTTTACCTATTTTTTTTCTTAGTAGCCACATCCTATTGTAAAAAGATATTTGTCCCAGGACTTGTAAGTTAATGTGCATATAGCATGTGTAGATGTGGTCACTTTATTTCCTTCCTCAATTTAAGGAAGTTATCAATTAAATATTATGGTGAAATCCCACAGGATCACAGTAAAACAACATATTAACTCAGCCCTCACAATGCTGATTGGCTTTTTTCACCATGAAGATGACAGTAAAATTGTAGCTAGAGTATAACTGCTCACAGAACACTTACTTGGGTAAGCTGAATATATTTTGAGGTAAAATATCTTCCTTTTTTACATAGAGATCATGATGTGAAAATTTTAGTAAACTTTTGACATATAAACTGATTTAACAAATGTGTAACATGTCTGTTTAATGGAATATTAAAACAAGCATATCCTATTATTGTTTAGTACTTCTATAAAATCTTCTTCATTTCATCAATCCTTTTACATAATTTTTCATTATAGTTCACATGTACACTAAATTAAATTAAAAAAAATCTATTCATAAAGTATCTGAACGTTAAAAGGACATGAATTCCAAATGTTTTTTTCAATAATTCATAATGGACATAGTAATTAAATAATTTCTAATTTACTTCTATGATCAAATGTGCTTCATTTTCTATCTTTCCTTTGTTGAAGGATCAACAATGCATTACTGGGAGCTAGTTGAACATACAGGGTGAGTAAATAACAAGAGGGATATATGAGCAGCTACCAATCAGCAGCTAGTAGTGAATTGCTGATTCTTAGTCTACCAAGGTATGCTTTTCAACAAAAGATATACAGGGAACAAAGCAAATTAGAAAATTAGATAATAAAAGCAAACTCGAAAGTTGCTTAAAATTGTATTCTCTATTTGAATCATGAAAGTTTAATTTTAACTTTACTGCCCCTTTAAGTTGAACCCAAAAGTCCAAAACAATCTCTGTGTGTTTTGTGTGTATTTCAGCAGGCTTTGTAAAGAGTAGTCTGCTTCTATATATAGGTCACTTCAATAAAGCTTAAGTTGTTTTGTTTAACAACAGCACATTTATTTTATGTTAATTCTTGTTTAAGATTAAACTTATTTTTTGGGATCATGGACGATAGAAATAGTACTTATTTCCTTTATTTACTTATGTGCTGCCAAGGCCTATGCATTGTGATTTTCTAAACAGATATGGTTAACTCAGCAGCAATATATTATATGAAATTCAAGGTGCTATTCATATGTAGGAATGCAGTGCAAACATTTCAAGCATAATGTCATTATTAATATTCCAATATGTCAATAAGATTTACCTCTGAATCAAGGTGCGATCAAATATACTGCGCAGGTTTCGGTGCAAGCGAGGTAACCCGCGCCGCCCGTAATTTGACCTTGCACATCGGGGTATTACATAAACCCTGCCGGCAGTTCATAAAGTGCCGTAAGTCGGATAACCTAACGATGTCCAGAAATGAGTGTAACTACAAATTTCTGGAGTCGCTAGTGACTTACGGCACTTTAGAAACTGCCGGCGCCTAAGAAAAGTAAATAAAATAACAAATCTCCCATAAAAGTCTAACACGCCTCATAAAAATCAGCCAATAGGATTGGCAATCAGCCAATAGGATTGAGCTCGCATTCTATTGGCTGATTGGAACAGCCAATAGGATGCAAGGTCAATCCGATTGGCTGATTGCATCAGCCAATAGGATTTTTCCTACCTTAATTCCGATTGGCTGATAGAATTCTATCAGCCAATCGGAATTGAAGGGACGCCATCTTGGATGACGTCATTTAAAGGAACCTTCATTCTTCAGTCGCCGTCGGATGGAAGAGGATGCTCTGTGTCGGATGTCTTCAAGATGGACCCGCTCCGCTCCGGATGGAAGAAGATAGAAGATGCCGCCTGGATGAAGACTTCTGACGGTCTGGATGTCCTCTTCTGGCCGGATCGGATGAAGACTTCTGCCCCTCTAGAGGTCCACTTGTGCCCGGCTGGGTGAAGACGGCTCAAGGTAGGGAGATCTTCAAGGGGTAGTGTTAGTTTTTTTTAAGGGGGGATTGGGTGGGTTTTAGAGTAGGGTTGGGTGTGTGGGTGGTGGGTTTTAATGTTGGGGGGGCTGTGTTTCTTTTTTCACAGGTAAAAGAGCTGATTACTTTGGGGCAATGCCCCGCAAAAAGCCCTTTTAAGGGCTATTTGTAATTTAGTATAGGGTAGGGAATTTTATTATTTTGGGGGGATTTTTTATTTTATTAGGGGGCTTAGATTAGGTGTAATTAGTTTAAACTTCTTGTAATTCCCCCCCCCCCCCTGTAATTTAGTGGGGGGTTTTTTGTACTTTAGTTTTATTTAATTTTAGGTAATTGTAGTTAATTAATTTAATTTATTTAATGATAGTGTGTAATTTGTATTTATTTTAACTAGGTAGCTATTAAATACAATGTTGCCTGTAAAATAAAAATAAATCCTAAAATAGCTACAATGTAATTATTAATTATATTGTAGCTATCTTAGGGTTTATTTTATAGGTAAGTATTTAGTTTTAAATAGGAATAATTTAGTTAATAATAGCAAATTTATTTAGATTTATTTAAATAATATTTAAGTTAGGGGGGTGTTAGGGTTAGGGTTAGACTTAGGTTTAGGGGTTAATAACTTTATTATAGTGGCGGCGACGTTGGCGGCAGCAGATTAGGGGTTAATACATTTAATAGGCTATGTGGGCTATGGCGGTTTAGGGGTAATACTTGAATAGGTTTATTGCGTTGTGGGTTAATGGCGGATTAAGGGTTATTAGTTTTAAGAGGTAGTTTGTGATGTTGGGGTTGGCAGATTTAGGGGTTAATAATTTAGTTATTACTTGCGGTGTGGGTTTGATGGCGGTTTAGGGGTTAATAGACTTTATTAGTTATTGCGGTGGGGGATTGCGGTTGACAGGTAGATAGACATTGCGCATGCATTAGGTGTTAGTTTATTTTTGCAGGCATTTTCGGGAGTTACGGTGCTCCCATACTCAGCGCAAGGCCTGCTACGGCTGCCTTTTATGGCGAGGTAAAAATGGAGTAAGTTTTCTCAATTTTCGCCACGTAAGGCCTTGCGCTGGATATTGGATACCGATTTACGACGCGGTCCTATGTTAGCCTATGGGAGCATTAATTGCGAGGGATGGGTGAAATATACGCGCGTAACTTGTATGCTACGTCGTATATGTAATACCAAAATCGTGTAAAAATTGGCGTCGCCGGCTTTTGCGGGCGACGCTGCATATGTAATTTTTTTTTTTTTGTAATGGATAGTTTTGCTTATTTTTAAATAACTTTGTTCTGATTTTCAGACTCCTAACCAAGCCCCAAAGTTTTAGGAGAATATCGACGTATACCTACTCCAGCTTGCTTTGGTTTGTGTAAAGAGTATTTTCATATGCAAAGAAAGGGGAGGGGGGAGTGTCTGATATTTCCCACTTGCAGTGGGTGTTCCAGTAACCTTTTAAACAGAGCTAAACTGGAAGCTTCTAAGAAAGTTTTTAAACTGTTTTATACTGGATTTTTATATCAGTATCTGTGCATATTATTTTTTAACCCCTTAAGGACCAACGACGTACACGGTATGTCCTACAAGAAAGGGTCCTTAATGACCAAGGACGTACCCTGTACGTCGTTGGTGTTTCCAAGTGGTGGAAGCGATCCTGATCGCTTCCAGCTGCTTTCATGTTATTTCAGTGATGCCTTGATATCGAGGCATTCTGCAATAACATTTCTTAGCCACTTGATGGAGAGAGAGACACTCTGTGGCCCTTTCTGCGGCCCTCTCTGCATAGGCCATCGATGGCCACGATCGTTGGTGGGTGGGCGGCCATCGATGGTAGGTTCTAAGTCAGAGGGGGCGGGATTGCAAGCGGGGCCGCCGGGGCGTGCACGTGGGTGGGAGCGTGTGGGAACACTACACTATGAAACAATACATTTTTCCAATATGGTGGGGGAAAGGACTGTGGAGAGTGGGATCCTAAGGGATCTGTGAGGGGTGGGGGGTTGGATATTGAGGGGGGCAGCTACACTACATAATTGTTTTAATTTATATAAAAAAAACCATGTTTTATGGCAAACTGGGTACTGGCAGACAGCTGCCAGTACCCAAGATGGCGCACAATAAGGTAGAGGGGGAGGGTTAGAGAGCTTTTGGGGTGGATCAGGGAGGTTGGGGGCTATGAAGGGATCCTACACAGCAGACTTATGTTTTTTTTTTAAAACAACAAAAAAACCTTTTATTTTAGTACTGGCAGACTTTCTGCCAGTACTTAAGATGGCGGGGACATTTGTGGGGTGGGAGAGGGAAGAGAGCTGTTTGGGAGGGATTAGGGGGTGTAATGTGTCAGGTGGGAGGCTGTCAGGTGTGATGTGTCAGGTGGGCCACTAAACCTAAAATTAACCCTGCAAGCTCCCTTCAAGCTACCTAATTAACCCCTTCACTGCTAGACATAATACACGTGTGATGCGCAGTGACATTTAGCGGCCTTCTAATTACCAAAAAAGCAACGCCAAAGTCATATATGTCTGCTATTTCTGAACAAAGGGGATCCCAGAGAAGCATTTACAACCATTTGTGCCATAATTGCACAAGCTGTTTGTAAATAATTTTATTGAGAAACCTAAAATTGTGAAAAATTTAACGTTTTTAATTTGATCGAATTTGGCGGTGAAATGGTGGCATGAAATATACCAAAATGGGTCTAGATCATCAATACTTTACTACACTACACTAAATCTGAAATTAACCCTACAAGCTCCCTAATTAACCCATTTACTGCTGGGCATAATACACGCGTGGTGCGCAGCGGCATTTAGCGCCCTTCTAATTACCGAATCCATATAAGTCTGCTATTTCTGAACAAAGGGGCATTTACAACCATTTGCGCCATAATTGCACAAGCTGTTTGTAAATAATTTCAGTGAGAAATCTAAAGTTTGTGAAATGGTGGCATGAAATATACCAAAATGGGACTAGATCAATACTTTGGGTTGTCTTCTAAGAAAAAATATATACATGTCAAGGGATATTCAGGGATTCCTGACAGATATCAGTGTTCCAATGTAACTATCGCTAATGGTTTAGAAATAGCAAAGTGCTACTTGTATTTATTGCCCTATAACTTTCAACAAAGCAAAGAACATGTAAACATTGGGTATTTCTAAACTCAGGACAAAATTTTGAAACTATTTAGCATGGGTGTTTTTTTGGTGGTTGTAGATGTGTAACAGATTTTGGGGGTCAACATTTTTCCATTTTTTCCTCATATTTTATAATTTTTTTAATAGTAAATTATAAGATATGATGAAAATAAGGGTATCTTTAGAAAGTCCATTTAATGGCGAGAAAAACGGTATATAATATGTATAAAATAGCCTTGGTCCCAAACGGTCAGAAAGTGGAAAAGTGCTGTGGTCCTTAAAGGGCCACTAAACCCAACATCCTTATACTGCGGCTGCCCCAGTGACAGGACTCTTGTACCCAGTATATATATATATATAATGGGCGGAGCCATCTGAGGGGCGGGGCTAGTGCTCCCCCATCTTTAAAAGTCACCAGCCGCTACTGCTTATTGACATAGGTAGAATGTTTCTTAGATGTATTCAGGGCATCTGATCTGAATTGTATCCAGGACCGTCTTTAACACAGGGCAAAAGGGGCAGCTGCCCTGGGCCCAGTCTCTGTTGAGGGGCCCAAGAGTCCTAAAAAAAAAAATATTTTTTTTTTATGGTTCATACCAGACTGCTGATGTGACATGGGGAACACACACATTCAGTCCTAATACTGTCACAGTCAAAATTACTCTGCTTATATATAACTGTGCCAGACCGTGCCGGTGTCATGTGACATTCCAAGCTAGTGCCATGTGCTGTTTTAGATGTGCACTGTGCAGCACTGAATGCAAAGCCCTAACTCGGCATCCAGCCATTTCCCACTGCATCAGAAAAGGTCCTACTGGGGTTACCACTGTTACCAGGTAACTTCTCTGGTGGTGGGGATTGTTTCTGGGTAGGGCTGACTGTGGGCGCATGCAGCAGAAAGCTGGAGCGGCAGGCACATGAGGATTTGAGCATCTGTGCAGCTGCATACACTGCTCTCTTCAGTCTTGAGGCTGTGTGACTCATCTCACACTGTATCTATGCAGCCTTGGACAGACAGCATCCAGTCTATTGGTCCCCTTAGCCCTGCTCTTTCTGCTGTGGCCCTAAAATCAACTAACTGAAGTTTGTTAGGGGAATAGTGCTTTGTAGAAAGGTGTCAGTGGGAAGAATAAGTGAGTGCACACACGCCCCTCCCCATGCAGCATTGTCTAGTTCAGGGTGAGAGGGAACTTGTTCCTAGCAAAGAAGCGACATATGCTGGTGTGGCTGATGTATAGCGTCATGCTGATACTTCACACATTAATGTAAGGTTTATTTTTATAGTTTTTATTTTCTCTCTGTCTCAGATTTTACAGCTTCCCATAGTAGTTCTGCTGTTCCAGTCAGTAAACTTATATTTGTCTGCACCTCCATGCTTCCTCCTCAGTCTTTACCTTGCTTTGCTCCTGTTGGCTGCCCTAAATCTCTTTAACCAGCTAACCTCACACCAGAATCACATTCAAAAGAATATTAAATGAATCCACAGTGGAGGAATTTATATATTTATTTACTTATTAGTACTGCTTAGGTCCAGTTTCACATATTGCATTTTTTTTTTTTAAATGATTAGCCCAGCAGTGGATGATCCACCGCTGGGCTAATAATAATAAAAAAAATTGATTGAGTTGTTTTTTGGGATGTTGGGGTGGAGAGCAAAATTGCATGGGGTGGGGGGGGGGGGGCAAGAAAATTTTTGCCCAGGGTCCAATCAATATTAAAGACGGCCCTGATTGTATCAGTTCACAGAGAGCAGTCTTAAAAATGGAGCTATTGACAATGAGGAACAGCAAAAGGGAAGTGACAGGAAACACAGAAAGTGAGGACATAGAAGATAAGAGAGTAAGATAAAAAGCCAAGAGTAAAGACATTCACATGGAGAAAGCAAGACAAAAGATTATAGTGAAAAGGACAGTGGATTAAAGGGCACATTTATAAAAATAAAGTCATGGAAGGCTTCTTAAAGCAAATACCATTAGGATAGATAGATAGATAGATAGATAGATAGATAGATACAAATCCCCAAATTCAGAATTCAAAAAAATTGGGATTATCCTAAGTTATGAAGGTATAATCTAGATTTTATTAAAGACACAGAGACGATTATTTTGCATTCTCTTTCTTTACTATTAAAATGCAGTTATTCAAAGATAGATAAAATACAACAAACTGTCAAATTTAAAAAGTAGACAGTAAACAAATAAAGAAATCAGTGACCAATAAGGATAGAGAACTGATTAAACTAAAATCACATAACCAATCAGATTGCATATGAGTCCTATAAACTGTCCAAAATACATCAATATATCCTCTTTCTTTGAAACTGAAGAAGGAAACAGAAGATCCAAGATGAAGAAATAACTCCAAACGAACAGGAAGCAGAAAACCATGAAGAGAAGGAGCTTGACAAGAAAAATCATCCATGAAGAAAACTCCAACTTGTCCGGAAGGATGGAAAAACAACTGGAAAACTGTTGAAGATCTGGAAAACTTGATAGAAGATCTGACTTTTTCCGAAGATGTGAAGGAACAAAGTCTCTTAGGAGAAGATCCTTATTATTGGTTGATAACTGAAATAAATATACAAATCATGTTAAAATATATAATAAAACACAATAAGGGTGGGAATAATATATATCACAATATACAACAGAGGAGGGAAAATAATCGTCTCTGTGTCTTTAATAAAATCTAGATTATACCTTCATAACTTAGGATAATCCCAATTTTATTACAAGACCAGAGACTCATATTTTGCTAGTTTAAAGCAACTAACAAAATAAATTTAACGAGGCATGTTCAATGGGTTTAAAATAAAATTGTTTAAAAATAGAATCAGAAGACCAGTCAGCTGCATCCAAAATTTGTTGAAGGGTAGCAGCTTTCAAAAATGCTTTAGAAGCGGCTGATCCTCTAACAGAGTGAGCGGAAAAAGAAACATCAATACCTGCTTCACTCATAACCCATTTAACCCACCTGGCAATAGAAGTAGAGGAGACAGGATGATGAGGAGGAATAAAAGATAGCAACAGTTGATTAGAGGAAGAAGAACGAAAAGAAGAAGTTCTGCGTTCATACTCTTTGAGACATACAACCACACAAAGAAGAGGTTCTGAAGGTAAGTATGGATAGAAAATCGAAGTAGAAAAAGATTTAGTTCTTTTAGAGATAAAGAAAGTAACGCCTTCAGGAGTAAAACGTTTAGAATCAAAATCTAAAGCTCTAACATCAGAAACTCTACGAAAGGAAATCAAACACAAAAGGGTAGCCAATTTAGCAGTAAGTTGTTTTAAAGATAAAAATTCATTAGAAGGCCAGGATTTAAAAAGGGAAAATATAAGATCCACATCCCAAAAAGAAGAATATTTAGGAGTTGGAGGTCTTTTAAGTTTAATTGCTTTCATTAATTTACAAATTAAAGGATGTTGACCCACAGGGAAATTATTAATAAAAGAATGTTTAGCTGAAATTGCGGATCTAGAAACATTAATGGTTCTATAAGCTAATCCTGATTCGAAAAGAGAAGTGAGAAAATTAACTATAAAAGTTATATCCACTGAAAGGGGATCCAAACTTCTTTCCACGCACCAGCCAGACCATCTGGTCCATGCGGAAAAATAACATTTTTTGGTCCCGGGGGCCAAAGAGTCCCCGAGGAGATCTTGAGCTTGTTGTGATAAACCTTTGAAAGACGAAGATTGCCCGAAATTGACCAAGCTATAAGACGAAGCGATCCTTGGATGATAAGATCGTGAGGATATCCTTCTGGGTCTGATAACAGAAGAGGAAAAACAGGAAGAAGAAGAGGATGGTTGACAGACAATTCTAGAAGAGATGGGTACCACGGTTGAGACGGCCAAAGAGGAGTGATGAGAAGAATTGAAAGAAGATCTCGACGGACTATTGAAATGACTCTCTGAATCATAGAAAACGGAGGAAATGCATAAGCTGTCTGAAGAGGCCAAGGATGAAGAAATGCATCTATCGCCAAAGCCTCCGGATCTGGACGCCAACTGAAATAAGGACGAATCTGATGATTCAGTCTCGAAGCGAACAGATCCATCGAAAAGGGACCTCTGAGAGATTGCAGCGCCTGAAAAACTTGAAAATGAAGTTTCCAATCGCTGGAATCTGTCAGATATCGAGAACCCCAATCCGCCGCGACATTGGATAGACCTGGAATATATTCTGCTTTTACCGAAATATTTCTGTCCAAGCAAAGATGAATGAATTCTTTCGTAATAATGGACAAATCTCTCGATTTTGTACCACCTAAACGATTCAAATAACGTACTGCAGAAATATTGTCCATTCTGAGTAAAATGGACACAGGAAAAGAATCTTTTACAAAACTTTTGACTGCAAAAGAGCCTGCCAAAAGTTCTAAGCAATTGATGTGAAAATGTTTTTCTTCTGAAGACCATTTTCCTCCTGTGATCGAAGGACCACAACGAGCTCCCCAACCCGTAAGACTGGCATCGGATTCTATAATTAAATCCGGAGATTTCCCAAAAATGGCTCTCCCATTCCAGGCTTCTATATGAGAAAGCCACCATGAAAGTTCTTCTTTGGCTTCCGATGAAAGAGGAATGAGATGAGAATAAGATAAACCTTTCTGAAGGTGAAAAATTTTTAGACGTTGAAGTTCCCTGTAGTGAAGAGGGGCAGGAAAAATAGCCTGAATAGAGGATGAAAGTAACCCAACTATTCTGGCTATAGTCCTGATGGGAACTACAGACAAAGAAAGAGTTTTTGAAATCTCTTTCTTGATATTTACAATTTTTTCTCTGGGAAGGCTTAAGGTAGATTTCATTGTATCTATTAAAAAACCCAAAAAGGTTAGAGATTTGGTTGGAAAAAGGACAGATTTCTCTTTGTTGACTAGAAAACCTAAATTTTCTAAAATATAGATAGTAAGGTTGAGGTGAGAATTCAAAATAACTGAATTTTGATTCATAATCAGAATATCGTCTAAATAGATGATAAGTCGAACACCCCGAAGACGAAGCCAAGTAATTATAGGTTTCATTAATTTGGTGAAAATCCAAGGGGCTGAAGATAAACCGAAAGGCATGCAAGTAAATCTCCAGATTTTTCCCTCCCAATTGAAGGAGAGAAATTTCCTGTGACTTAGAGCTACCGGAACCGTGAGATAAGCATCTGTTAAGTCTAATCTGACTAAAAAATCGTTGTCTAGAAGACAATCTCTGAGAAGATGAATACCTTCCATTTTGAAATGTCGATAAACCACAAAGGCGTTTAGAGATCTTAAATTTATAACTGGGCGAAATTGACCATTTTTCTTTTTCACTAGAAAAAGATTGCTGAAAAAACAATTTTGAAGATCTGAAACTGGTTCTATTGCTTGTTTTTCTATTAAATTTAGAATTTCTTTTTGAACCAAAATGTTGTCTGAAACAGAAAATTTTATTGGAACTGGAAGAGATTTTTGAACTGGGGGAGAAATAAAATCTATAAAAAGACCTGAAACCGTCTGAAGGACCCATTGATCTGAAGTTATTAACTTCCAATTTTGAGCAAAAAGAGATAATCTGCCTCCTACTAAGTTTTGGAAAGAATTCTGAGAAGGAGGAAAATAAAAATTTACCTTGAGATGGGCGAGATCTTTGCCTCGAACGTTGGAGTCTAGGATTCCAAAATCTTCCTCTGGATGGGAAGAAATTTGAGGAAATTGGATTTTGAAATGGTCTTTGTAAATTAAATTGCTGGTTGGTAAATTGAGACCTGTTTGGATATGAGGCACGGCCGGGAAAGCGGCCTCTACCTTTCCCAGCCTGTTCAGAAAAACGTTCTTGGTGAAAAATCTTTTTCATAGATGTACGAACTTTATTCAGATTAGAGAAGGTATTTACATAACTATTAAGTTCTTTAATAAATGTGTCTCCAAATAAAAGGCCATTAGTATCTGTATGGATTTCATTTATTGCAAAATCACACACCTTGGGGTCGATACGTCTAAGAATGTTTCGTCTACGTTCAGAATACATGGCAGAGTTGGCGTTGCCCAGAAAGCTGAGTATCCTCTGAAGCCATTCTCTGACAATAACCGGATCAAGCAATGAGTTATCATATACAGCTTGTTCCGATAAATCAAAAAGCTTAGCTAAAGGACCAATAGTATCAAGCATTTTGTCTTGACAAATTTTCCAAGCACGGTCCATGCCTTTCTTTAACTTAAAACCTGGGGATCCTATGAATTTTAAAATTTTTGGATCTACTTCAGGTGTAATACCAGCGTTGTTAGGTAGAATAGGTCTGGGGCATTCTGCCCTCATCTTATTTCTAGAGTCCCTTTTTAAAGGTTGACGTAACTGGTAATCAATGAATTCTGCAATATCAGACGAAGGGCACCACTCCGCAGATCTAGGGTGATGCAGATCGTCTGCATTAAACCTAGGATTTCCTAAGCAATCAAAAAATTTTACTTTAGAAGAATCTAAATGTTTAGATTTTTTAAGAGCTTTTTTAAATTTTTTAATCTTCGGAGATGCCGAAGAATTATCTGAAGAGTTAGACAAATAATTTTCTGATTTATTAGAATTCATAGAGGAATCAGAATTAACTTCGGTATCAGAAATCTCAGATTCTTCATCATTGGCCAAAGCCTCTCCCATAAGTAACCTCTTGGGAGTAGAGGGAATTGCAGGTGTTTTCCTTCCTTTCCTGCCAGGAACAACCGAACCAGAGACAATCTGGCGAGATTTCTGTAGTAATTTTTTACTAGTTTTAATGCCACTTGAAACAGGCCTTTTCCTTTTTAAAGTCTTTTTATTTGATTTGTTAATTAATAAAGAAATCTTTTCAAGCATTGAATTCATTGATGTGTCAATCATCTTTTGAACACCCTCTGAACTAAGAGGGTTCAAATCTGAAGATTGAGACATAATTAAAATATATATAAAATTATCTAACTTAAAGTAAATTTAAAATAAACAGTCATAAAAATTTAAGAATAAAATTAAAAAATTTTTAAATAAATATAATGACCCCAAGAATGTGAACATACAAATAAGTGAAGGAAATAATCTTACAGAAATATAATATAAGTAATTATAATGATAAATAATAATAATGGCCAGAAGATGGAGACACAGTCCAACAATAAGAATAAAGTGATTCAAGAACCGGCTAGAAGAAAATACTGAGTAACGTAATTAATATTGCAACAATATAACCGCCATCCGACATAGAACAGCTGATTGTCGGAATGAGGGCGGAAGCAAGGAAAAAACTACTGCGCAATACCGAGGGGAAAACTGCGCATGCGCACTGAGACCGACACAGTCAAGATGGACGTCGGAACAGTGCTGCACAACGCAGCAGGGAAAAAACTGCATATAATCAAGAAGGGGTTAGAAATCGCCGAAACCAAAGCGCAATAAAACCGGAAAAGGGACATAACAAAAGTAAGTTAAAATTAAAACAAAAAACCAACGAAAATAAATAAACAAAAGTCAAATGAAAACAAAGTCAAATATGAAAATACAATGACAAAGGCATTCTACAATAATAAATTTTAATAAGCTTAAATAACGAAAAAAAAAACGTTAATAACATTTATAATACGAAAATATTATAAGCAATACTTATCCTTTCAGTTGCAGTAAAAGAAAGAGGATATATTGATGTATTTTGGACAGTTTATAGGACTCATATGCAATCTGATTGGTTATGTGATTTTAGTTTAATCAGTTCTCTATCCTTATTGGTCACTGATTTCTTTATTTGTTTACTGTCTACTTTTTAAATTTGACAGTTTGTTGTATTTTATCTATCTTTGAATAACTGCATTTTAATAGTAAAGAAAGAGAATGCAAAATATGAGTCTCTGGTCTTGTAATAAAATCCAAACTTATTCTGAAATACAAATGTTTTAATTAATATTTAAATACAATTATCAAGAATTACTATTTTTCCCTGCCTGAAATCGTCTCTGCCTGGGTCTTTGGTTTGGGTTTTGTGTTCTAAAATGCAAATAATAGTTTATATTTATTTAAAACAACAAATATAACCTTTCTAGTTACAGTACTGTACTTTCTTTCTGATGATATGTATACAAAAGTATTAACAATTATATAAAACTATTTTTAGGTTACATCTATAAGCTGTATAATGACATGTAAATACTGCCTAAATGACATAAAATACTGTTGTTTACCCTTGGTCCCATCCTCTCTCCAAACTGTCCCACCATTTTACTAATGCAGACATTCCAAAATCTAAACTATTCCAAAATCCAAACCTTTTCTAGTCCCAACAGTTTGGATATAGGGATATATCTATCTATCTATCTATCTATCTATCTATCTATCTATCTATCTATATATATATATATATATATATATATATATATACATATATATATATATATATATATATATACATATATATATATATATATATATATATATATGTAAATTAGTTACACATTTGACCAAATGGTGATAGGCGTAAGCCCACATCAAGGTCTCTTCCTCCCTAAGTCCTTAACCTACAGCCACACAGTGTATGTCTTCACCCAAACACTTTGAGATACAAACAAGGGTAACAAAGGCCCTTTGTAATTTCCCTAGACACATACAATACACAGAAATGGACTGCACTCTCAAACCAGACTGGTCCATATCCCATTACCCTGCAAACTGATAGCACAACTTTCAGTGACTCCGAGAAGCCCGGGTGCAAACCCATATGAAAAATTACAAAACAAGATTATTAACACAAAACACAAAAAAATCTGTCAGTCTCTTGCAAGTACACAGCTAGATTAAAAGCAAAATGAAAGAGACTAGAAACAAAAGGAGCTAATGAGACTGGAGTTAGATAAGGCTAGTGCTACTAGGTTGAAAAGGGGGGGTTGTGCTATGTTAGGGTTTTTTGAGGCATGAATAGGATAGGTGTGGTCGGGCTGTATTGTGCGTGCGTAGTTAATGATTAAAAGGGGGCAGGTAAATGGGAGGGGGCAGAGGAGATTATAAGCAGGTGTGCAGACAGGAAGTTCTTCAGACTAATGTTTTTTCGTATATTAACCCACCCCAAAAAGAGATCAATCCGGAAAGGTCACAGATGAGAGAAAGAGCAGAAGAATTGACACGGTTAAGGGCAAGGATGCTGACCATTTGGTTGGATCGTCATAAGACCGCCCGTGTACCCATAAGGAGTGAATAGCTGCAGCGGATGGTGGCAGGTGACGCAATTCGGTCTATGCCAGCCGGAAGCGAGAAATTTCTTTAAAACACATACGCAGCTTAGTCTGCTGGAAAGTGAATTGGTGTCGGTGTTGTGGTGAAATTGGGGTCTGGCACGTAGGCGGGGCAGTTGGGGGGTGGGAGGATCCCGCGGCATACCCAGTCTGGGGTAGTGATCCGGCGGTCTAGCTGCTGGGCTGGCTTTGCCGCTGGTTCTTTTCCCCCCTTGTTGCCTCGCCACAGGGGTTGGTGGTCCTCCCCCTGACAAGTTAGACCCAAGGGGGCGGTATTGCACCAGCAGTTCACCAGATACGCTACATCTTATCATGTCCGTCCGCACAATAGTAAATTGACCCCTTACACTTTACTTAAGGTCTCAAGTTGCGCTAAATATAACTTTCAACTTGTAATATGAGTGTAAGTTAGCTCATTCACAATCTCCATTAAAAGTATAGGTTGCACTAGAGCAATGGCGGCTTTGCTAACCCTGCTCTGGTAGATGCGATTTACCATGGACTCGAACGCTAATGTTAGCGTGATCCAGCAATATTGTGTATTGCAATCCATAATATCATTAGCACTCCACATGTAATCTGGCCCTATGTTGGGTATATTATAGTTGAGTATTGCAAGAATCAAGTCTTATAAATCTTCAATTTGAATATATACAACAATTAGGACATAACTATAAAGAATATTTAATTGTGACAATCACCTTATAGAAAACAATGACATGCACTGACGTAAGATAGAGAAGGATAAAAGAAAAAATACAGAATATAACGATAAATATATAGAAATAATGAGTCACAGAAAGAGGTCGATATCATTTATTTGCTGCACACATCTTCCAAGAATGCCATGACAACTAGATTTGTTTACCACTGTGGGCAATTATGTGCATCATAATAGCTTCCTTAAGATATTCACATGGGATGTTGTTTTCCCCAAACTGGAATTTAATCACATGAATTAACAATAATAGCTCTAAACAAGGATCATTATTCACATTAGGTTAGGTTAGATGATTTATGTTGAAAATAAATAGTAAAATAAATCTAGCTAACAAATTACTTTTCAAGGCTATAAAACAGAACAATAATCCAATATAAAATCACAAAAGTTGTGTAATCAAATAAACCATACGATTACACTATATTTAACTTGTAAACCTCAATTCCCAGAGCTGGAATGGTGACTCAGCTTTTCAGGACCTGCACCTTAGGTTCAGGAAATTCACCAATGTTGTCCAATTAATATTAGTAGTAATGCCTCGATTGCTGCCTGGGTTCCCTCAATTAAACGTTCTGCATGAGAAATGTAAATTCCCTCTGTTAGACAAAAGGAAGAAGCAATTAAAAATAGCAAATAAAGACAAGCACACCAGAAAAAGCATGCACACTGTGCCTTAAGAACATATTAATGAACATTACTGTTCAGTGTACAAAGGTGCTTTGTATTTTTTGTTTTTTTACAAGTTTGAGTACCATTTCTAAAGTAACATGAGGTACATATAAACCAATATGGATAAACTGTATATTACGTATACAAAGTTACAGGAAAATCTAGTAAAACACATGTAATATTTAAACCAGGTACTTTGCTTTTCAAAGGTCCCCGTCCCTCCCACACATAAAGGGCAAAATTGCATATGCGGTGTTGACCGCAAAAGCCGGCAACACTGGTTTTAAGCAGTTTTGGTATTACACATACGGTGCCGCATTTAAATGCGGCGCGTATATTTCACTCGTCGGCCGCTATTTTTACTCCCATAAGCTAACATAGAACTGTGTTTCAAATCGGTATCACATATCCAGCGCAAGGACTTACACGGCGAAAATTGCTTTTTGTAGGGCATTGCCCTAAATTAAACAGCTCTTTTACCTTAAAAAATACTAACAGTAAAACCCACCACGCGCCAAACCCCCCAAAATAAATAAACCTAACACAAAAAAAAAAACTAAACTACCTATTGTCCCTAAAGGGGGCATTCAGCTCTTTTACTGCCCTTAATAGGGAATTCAACTCTTTTAAGGGTGCCCATTAAAATCCTAATAAAAAAAAAAAAAAAAAAATCCTAACTCTACCCCCCAAAAAGGTACTCACTGTTCCTGAAGTCCGGCGGAGAAGGTCCTGTTCCAGGCGGTAAAGTCTTCTTCTTCCAAGCAGCGGACATGTTCTTCCAAGTGGGGACCACTTCCTTCTTCATCCAGGACCAAGCCAGCGCTGAGCGCTAAGCAGGACCGGCGACTGCAGAGCCATGGAGCGTGGAGGATCCTCTGTACACTGAATAGTGAATTCAGGGTACACGTTTAAATATGGCGTCCCTTGATTCTTCAAATTCAAATCCGCCAATAGGATGAGAGCTACTGAAATCCTATTGGCTGTTCAAATCTGCGCCGGCTTGGTCCTGGATGAAGAAGGAAGTGGTCCCCACTTGGAAGAAGATGTCGGCCGCTTGGAAGAAGACTTTACTGCCTGGAACAGGACCTTCTCCGCCGAACTTCAGGAACGGTGAGTACCTATTTGAGGGTTAGAGTTAGGATTTATTTTTTAATTTTTTTTTTTGATTAGGGCTTTAATGGGCACTCTTAAAAGAGCTGAATGCCCTTTTAAGGGCAGTACAAGAACTGAATGCCCTTTTAAGGACAATGCCCATATAAATGCCCCTTTAGGTTTTTTTAGTGTTAGGTTTATTAATTTTGGGGGGTTTGGTGGGTGGTGGGTTTTACTGTTAGAGGGGGGGACTTAGTATTTTTTAAGGTAAAAGAGCTTTTAAGGGCTATTGGTAGTTTAGCATTAGATTAGGGGTGTTTTTATTTTGGGAGGGCTTTTTTATTTTGGATAATTTTGTTTATTTTGTATGTAATGTTAATTCAATGTTAGATCTTAGATTAATTAAAAAAAAATATATTTTATTTTTAAGTAATGTTAGCTTTTTATTTTAATTGTAACTTAGTGTTTTTTAATTTAGGTAATTGGGGTGAATTTAGGGGGTGTTAGGTTAGGGAGCTTATTAATTAATTTCGTTATTCGCTCTGTGGTGTTTTGGCGGATTAGGGGTTAATAGGTTAATTAGGGTACTTGTGTTGTGGGGGTTTTACGGTTTAGGGGTTAATAGTTTTATTAGGATTATTGCGTTGTGTGGGGTTGGCGGATTTAGGGGTTAATACTTTTACTAGGTAGATCGCGATGAGGGTTAATGACGGATTAGGGGTTAATAGTTTTAATAGGGATGTTGCGATGTGGGTTAATGGCGGATTAGGCGTTAATGCATTTATTAGGTAGTTTGCGATGTTGGGGTTGGCGGATTTAGGGGTTAATACTTTTACTAGGTAGATTGTGATTTGGGTTAATGCCGGATTAGGGGTTAATAGTTTAATTAGGCATATTGCATTATGGGGGGTTGTAGGTTTAGGAGTTAATACTTTTATTATTATTTCCGATGTGGGTTTGATGGCGGATATAGGGGTTTTACGTGTCGGGTTTATTTTTGGGAGTCGGGTTTGACTTTTACGGGAGTTTTGATATTTTTTTTTTTTACTGGCGACTAGTTTTTCCGACTTACGGCACTTTATGAACTGCCGGCGCTGTATATGTGATACCCAGATGTGCAAGGTGAAATTTTAGGCGGCGCGGGTTTCAGCAGTTGCGCTGACGCTTGCGCCGCTTATGTAATCTCGCCCAAAGTTTCTAGTAAGAAAAACATACCAGGTTTTGGTAAAAGTAAAACCTGATGCCTAATTAATTCAGTATTGATGTTGCAGGGGCTGGCTAACTTTTTCTTTAAAGGGCCAGAGCGTAAATATTTTAATCATTAAAGGCAAAATGGAGGATATTGTGTAGGTACTTCTATAACAAAACAATTTCCACACATTTTGACTACATTCAGAATATATGACAAACAAACCATTCAGAAACTTACTTTGGTTGCAAACTCATTTTAATTTCTGTGAAGAAATTATGCAGTGATGGGATTCCTTTTTGAATTTTTTAATTATTTTGACCGTTGCTTTTCGTTGAATTGGGAATACAGGTATACCTCGCTCATACAGCAGGTTAGGGACCGGAGTCCTGCTGTAAAGTGAAAACCGCATTAAAGTGACACAAGGCAGTTTTAGCTTTCTTTTCAGTTGCCAGTGTGTTTAAAGACTTGAAAACATATTTGAACTAACATATATTAGTGGTGCAATAGTGCTACGTTTAGTTTAACACTCACACTACACAGTATTCAATTAGTATTCAATAAATACTTTACCTGTAAAATAGTGACAATTACTGTAGTAAAATGTGCCAGACTATAGCACTGAGACACAGATTGCACTGTAATGATGTAAACAGAGTGAACTAAGCATAACAAAATGGTGCCAGTCACTTTTCTTACAATCTCACGATGATTAGCACTTTTTCAAAATCCTTGGAGGCTGAACTTCAGCTCCACAAAGCGCTGTATTTAGCGAAGCGCTGTAAAGTGAAGCGCTGTAAAGTGAGGTATACCTGTATTGTGTTTATTATGTATATTGTATTGTGCCAATCTTAGTTCAAAGTTATAAGAGTACCACACATGGAGGTAGATTTACTATATGTTGGCATTAAAACTATATGCTGTCAGCATTTATCATTGCACAAGCATTTCTAGTGAAATGCTTATACGCCGCCCCCTGCTCATTGGTGGCCAATCGACTGCTAGCAGGGGCTGCCAATCATCCCTATTGGATCTGGATGATTTACATCCGCTACCTAAAAGGTGGCGGACAGGTTAAGGAGCAGTGGTCTTTTGACCGCTGCTTTGATGGGCCTCCGAAGCAGCATTCGCTGCTTCATAAATGGAGCCCATGGTCTCTTTCACATTGTAGTGTGAAAGCAGCCATAAGCAGTTCTTAAATGAATAAGTGTTACTGTGTTTCAATAAATCTTTATTTATGGACACTGAAGTTCAAAGTTCATGTAATTATCATGTGTCATAGAATATTCTTATTCTTATTTTGTAAGTAATAACAAGTAATATAAACTGATGACTTGTGTAAAATTAATAATTTGATATTACTTTGAATCATTTTTTATTAACCTTTTTAAAAAAATAATAATAATTGTAATATTAAATAATCATTCTAACATCTGTATTAAAACTGTATTAAGACTTCAGAACATCTATGATGGAAGAAAACTGTCAGTCATATTTTAAAGGTAAATAAAGGCAAATTTTTGTTACACCTTATGGCAAAAAGTTGTGTGCATCCCACATTGGTTGGTTTTGTTACTGGGTTACTTGTTTATACTTTGTGTAATTTTTGGCTCTGTCTGCGGTCACGGTTCCCTCAGCGGGAGCTCAAATACCTTTTAATATTGCGCACAGCAGGCGCAGGCAGTTTGTTTTTTTGGGGGAAGTTTTCTGGCTGGCGCTAAAGAGGTGTTTAGGTGGACCCAGAAGTATAGGCAGCAGATGGAGTGGTAAATAATCAAACCCCTAATCTCAGCTCTCTTAAGCCCTAGAAGTACCCCAGACTCACTGTTTAAAGGCAATTGTCTTGGGTATGTGAAAGTAAAACATAATTTAATAAAAAATAAAAAAAATACATATTTAAATACATATTCTTATAATAAGACATCAAAAGGTCTTAGAGGCCCACTGACCCCTTGTCATAAAGGCCACAAGCCCCTCTTTAAAAGAAAGCTCCTATATACATTTTGATTGCTGTGTGATAACTGTAGTAGTAGTGATCACCTGCTGCAAATAAATATGTATTCATTTGAGTAGAGGCTAATGGGAGCCCCTACCGGCATATCAGTACATTAATATATAATATAAATATAATATACCCAAAAGCACTGAATTATATGAGGATAACACCTTCTTTTTTTGTATAGCGTTTAGGAAAAAACACACAACATTGTAACCTCGATTATTAAAATTTTAATATATATATATATATATATATATATATATATATATATATATAAATATATATATAAAATAAGGGGGTCACCAGGCACTTATAATAGGCCATCAAAAAGGCCTAGAGACTCCCAGGACCCTTTTTTTCAAGCCTAGAAGCCTTTCTTTTAACAAAAGCCTTTACATAGGTTTTAATAGCAAGAATATCACTGTGACAGTAACGATCACCGAGCTTGATTAAATGTCCATTTATTTAAGTATAGTCTCATGGCAGCCCCTATGTGCACATCAAACATATAATCATAACCGTAGGCCCCTATGTATATGAGGATAACCCCTTCTTCTTTCAACTACAGTGTTTAGATAAAAGATAAGACACACACTTGTTTACAACCTTTTTTATTACATTTTTAATGAAAATCTACATTTCTTTCAAACATTTTATTAAGTTCTTACATGTCATGATATATACATAAAATAATAATGTAATTTGATTTGCTTTGTCTAATGAAAACAACAATATATAATACTGAATGTGTGGGTTTGTAACTGAAAAATTGCCTATGGTAGAGGCCTTAATGTGAGAAGCGTCTAAAGACTACAAAACAGCTCAGCACAGAGGGGAATGGCGCAGCATTTAATAAATTAATGGCATTACAACAGGAATTAATATGTACCTTTCTTTCATGTAATTAGCAAGAGTCCATGAGCTAGTGACGTATGGGATATACATTCCTACCAGGAGGGGCAAAGTTTCCCAAACCTCAAAATGCCTACAAATACACCCCTCACCACACCCACAAATCAGTTTTACAAACTTTGCCTCCCATGGAGGTGGTGAAGTAAGTTTGTGCTAGATTCTTTGTTGATATGCGCTTCGCAGCAGGCTGGAGCCCGGTTTTCCTCTCAGTGTGCAGTGAATGTCAGAGGGATGTGAAGAGAGTATTGCCTATTTGAATTCAATGATCTCCTTCTACGGGGTCTATTTCATAGGTTCTCTGTTATCGGTCGTAGAGATTCATCTCTTACCTCCCTTTTCAGATCGACGATATACTCTTACAGGGAGTGCAGAATTATTAGGCAAATGAGTATTTTGACCACATCATCCTCTTTATGCATGTTGTCTTACTCCAAGCTGTATAGGCTCGAAAGCCTACTACCAATTAAGCATATTAGGTGATGTGCATCTCTGTAATGAGAAGGGGTGTGGTCTAATGACATGAACACCCTATATCAGGTGTGCATAATTATTAGGCAACTTCCTTTCCTTTGGCAAAATGGGTCAAAAGAAGGACTTGACAGGCTCAGAAAAGTAAAAAATAGTGAGATATCTTGCAGAGGGATGCAGCACTCTTAAAATTGCAAAGCTTCTGAAGCGTGATCATCGAACAATCAAGCGTTTCATTCAAAATAGTCAACAGGGTCGCAAGAAGCATGTGGAAAAACCAAGGCGCAAAATAACTGCCCATGAACTGAGAAAAGTCAAGTGTGCAGCTGCCAAGATGCCAATTGCCACCAGTTTGGCCATATTTCAGAGCTGCAACATCACTGGAGTGCCCAAAAGCACAAGGTGTGCAATACTCAGAGACATGGCCAAGGTAAGAAAGGCTGAAAGACGACCACCACTGAACAAGACACACAAGCTGAAACGTCAAGACTGGGCCAAGAAATATCTCAAGACTGATTTTTCTAAGGTTTTATGGACTGATGAAATGAGAGTGAGTCTTGATGGGCCAGATGGATGGGCCCGTGGCTGGATTGGTAAAGGGCAGAGAGCTCCAGTCCGACTCAGACGCCAGCAAGGTGGAGGTGGAGTACTGGTTTGGGCTGGTATCATCAAAGATGAGCTTGTGGGGCCTTTTCGGGTTGAGGATGGAGTCAAGCTCAACTCCCAGTCCTACTGCCAGTTTCTGGAAGACACCTTCTTCAAGCAGTGGTACAGGAAGAAGTCTGCATCCTTCAAGAAAAACATGATTTTCATGCAGGACAATGCTCCATCACACGCGTCCAAGTACTCTACAGCGTGGCTGGCAAGAAAGGATATAAAAGAAGAAAATCTAATGACATGGCCTCCTTGTTCACCTGATCTGAACCCCATTGAGAACCTGTGGTCCATCATCAAATGTGAGATTTACAAGGAGGGAAAACAGTACACCTCTCTGAACAGTGTCTGGGAGGCTGTGGTTGCTGCTGCACGCAATGTTGATGGTTAACAGATCAAAACACTGACAGAATCCATGGATGGCAGGCTTTTGAGTGTCCTTGCAAAGAAAGGTGGCTATATTGGTCACTGATTTGTTTTTGTTTTGTTTTTGAATGTCAGAAATGTATATTTGTGAATGTTGAGATGTTATATTGGTTTCACTGGTAAAAATAAATAATTGAAATGGGTATATATTTGTTTTTTGTTAAGTTGCCTAATAATTATGCACAGTAATAGTCACCTGCACACACAGATATCCCCCTAAAATAGCTATAACTAAAAACAAACTAAAAACTACTTCCAAAACTATTCAGCTTTGATATTAATGAGTTTTTTGGGTTCATTGAGAACATGGTTGTTGTTCAATAATAAAATTAATCCTCAAAAATACAACTTGCCTAATAATTCTGCACTCCCTGTATATATACCATTACCTCTACTGATTCTCGTTTCAGTACTGGTTTGGCTTTCTACTACATGTAGATGAGTGTCCTGGGGTAAGTAAGTCTTATTTTTGTGACACTCTAAGCTATGGTTGTGCACTTTTATATAAAGTTCTAAATATATGTGTTTAAACATTTATTTGCCTTGATTCAGGATGTTCAACATTCCTTATTTCAGACAGTCAGTTTCATTATTTGGGATAATGCATTTGAATAATCAATTTTTCTTACCTTAAAATTTGACTTTTTTTCCTGTGGGCTGTTAGGCTCGCGGGGGCTGAAAATGCTTCATTTTATTGCGTCATTCTTGGCGCAGACTTTTTTGGCGCAAAAATTTTCTTTGTCATTTCCGGCGTCATACTTGTCGCCGGAAGTTGCGTAATTTTTTTGACGTTTTTGCACCAAAAATGTCGGCGTCACTGGATGTGGCGTCATTTTTGGCGCTTAAAGCATTTAGGCGCCAAATAATGTGGGCGTCTTTTTTGGCGCTAAAAAATATGGGCGTCATTATTGTCTCCACATTATTTAAGTCTCATTGTTTATTTGCTTCTGGTTGCTAGAAGCTTTTTCATTGGCATTTTTTCCCATTCCTGAAACTGTCTTTTAAGGAATTTGATCAATTTTGCTTTATTTGTTGTTTTTTCTATTACATATTGCAAGATGTCTCAGATTGACCCTGAATCAGAAGATACTTCTGGAAAATTGCTGCCTGATGCTGGATCTACCAAAGTTAAGTGTATTTGTTGTAAACTTGTGGTAACCGTTCCTCCGGCTGTTGTTTGTAATGAATGTCATGACAAACTTGTTAATGTTCCATCAACATCTAATATTCAGGATGTTCCTGTTAACATAAGAGATTTTGTTTCTAAATCTATTAAGAAGGCTATGTCTGTTATTCCTCCTTCTAGTAAACGTAAAAGGTCTTTTAAAACTTCTCATTTTTCAGATGAATTTTTAAATGAACATCATCATTCTGATTCTGATAATGATTCTTCTGGTTCAGAGGATTCTGTTTCAGAGGTTGATACTGATAAATCTTCATATTTGTTTAAAATGGAATTTATTCGTTCTTTGCTTAAAGAAGTCTTAATTGCATTAGAAATAGAGGAATCTGGTCCTCTTGATACTAAATCTAAACGTTTGAATACGGTTTTTAAACCTCCTGTAGTTATTCCAGAGGTTTTTCCCATCCCTGATGCTATTTCTGAAGTAATTTCCAGGGAATGGAATAATTTGGGTAATTCATTTACTCCTTCTAAACGGTTTAAGCAATTATATCCTGTGCCATCTGACAGATTAGAGTTTTGGGACAAAATCCCTAAGGTTGATGGGGCTATCTCTACTCTTGCTAAACGTACTACTATTCCTACGGCAGATAGTACTTCCTTTAAGGATCCTTTAGATAGGAAAATTGAATCCTTTCTAAGAAAAGCTTACTTATGTTCAGGTAATCTTCTTAGACCTGCTATATCATTGGCGGATGTTGCTGCAGCTTCAACTTTTTGGTTGGAAGCCTTAGCACAACAAGTATCAGATCATAATACTCATAGCATTGTTAATCTTCTTCAACATGCTAATAATTTTATTTGTGATGCCATCTTTGATATCATTAGGGTTGATGTCAGGTATATGTCTTTAGCTATTTTAGCTAGAAGAGCTTTATGGCTTAAAACTTGGAATGCTGATATGTCTTCTAAATCAACTTTGCTTTCCCTTTCTTTCCAGGGTAATAAATTGTTTGGTTCACAGTTGGATTCTATTATTTCAACTGTTACTGGGGGGAAAGGAACTTTTTTACCACAGGATAAAAAATCTAAAGGTAAATTTAGGTCTGCTAATCGTTTTCGTTCCTTTCGTCACAATTAGGAACAAAAGCCTGATCCTTCCCCTACAGGAGCGGTGTCAGTTTGGAAACCATCTCCAGTCTGGAATAAATCCAAGCCTTTTAGAAAGCCAAAGCCAGCTCCCAAGTCCACATGAAGGTGCGGCCCTCATTCCAGCCCAGCTGGTAGGGGGTAGATTACGATTTTTCAAAGAAATTTGGATCAATTCGATTCACAATCTTTGGATTCAGAACATTGTTTCGCAAGGGTACAGAATAGGCTTCAAGATAAGGCCTCCTGCAAGAAGATTTTTTCTTTCCCGTGTCCCATTAAATCCAGTGAAGGCTCAAGCATTTCTGAAATGTGTTTCAGATCTAGAGTTGGCTGGAGTAATCATTCCAGTTCCAGTTCTGGAACAGGGGCTGGGGTTTTACTCAAATCTCTTCATTGTTCCAAAGAAGGAGAATTCCTTCAGACCAGTTCTGGATTTAAAAATATTGAATCGTTATGTAAGGATACCAACATTCAAAATGGTAACTATAAGGACTATTCTGCCTTTTGTTCAGCAAGGGCATTATATGTCCACAATAGATTTACAGGATGCATATCTGCATATTCCGATTCATCCAGATCACTATCAATTTCTGAGATTCTCTTTCCTAGACAAGCATTACCAGTTTGTGGCTCTGCCGTTTGGCCTAGCAACAGCTCCAAGGATTTTTACAAAAGTTCTCGGTGCCCTTCTATCTGTAATCAGAGAACAGGGTATTGTGGTATTTCCTTATTTGGACGATATCTTGGTACTTGCTCAGTCTTCACATTTAGCAGAATCTCATACGAATCGACTTGTATCATTTCTTCGAGAACATGGTTGGAGGATCAATTTACCAAAGAGTTTGTTGATTCCTCAGACAAGGGTAACCTTTTTAGGTTTCCAGATAGATTCAGTGTCCATGACTCTGTCTCTGACGGACAAGAGACATCTGAAATTGGTTTCAGCTTGTCGAAACCTTCAGTCTCAATCATTCCCTTCGGTAGCCTTATGCATGGAAATTCTAGGTCTTATGACTGCTGCATCGGACGCGATCCCCTTTGCTCGTTTTCACATGCGACCTCTTCAGCTCTGTATGCTGAACCAGTGGTGCAGGGATTATACAAAGATATCTCAATTAATATCTTTAAAACTGATTGTACGACACTCTCTGACATGGTGGACAGACCACCATCGTTTAGTTCAGGGGGCTTCTTTTGTTCTTCCAACCTGGACAGTGATCTCAACAGATGCAAGTCTGACAGGTTGGGGAGCTGTATGGGGGTCTCTGACAGCACAAGGGGTTTGGGAATCTCAGGAGGCGAGATTACCAATCAACATTTTGGAACTCACACAGAACGTTATTCTGTGTGATCTAATGGGCCGTGTGTTACTATTACAGAATATTACAGAATAACGTCAAAGGGAATGACATCTTGTCAGTATATTCTAGAAAGCTGGATATACACACTACCCCCAAATTCCCAAGTGACATTATATTCAGACTGTAACCGCACCTCCTGAGCGCGCTTTCTCCTTTGGGCTGAGATGTGTGAGCCGCTGTCTTTTTCTGGGGGGGTTGTTCGCTGCTTGTTGACTCCGGGCTGTGCACTGGCACCATCATGGCTCCCAGTGACTCGGTCTGACAGTCACTCTGTTCTGACTGATGCCCGGGTATAAAGATGACAGAGAGCTCCTCTACCCCCTCCCTATACCCTAACCCTGTAACAAATTTGTTCCAATGCTTGAGCAGGGGGCATAAGATAAATATGTATTTCTCATTCTTGTTAATTGCCAAATAATGCACAATGTTAATTTGTGTATACATTAAATGCTTGCTAATTAACAAAAAAACGGGTTAATACGGTTAACAATGACCACTTGCCGTTTGTATACCAGACTACACAATATGAATAAACGCGGGGGTATTTTAACCATAACAGCACTAATAAAAATACTTATTTTCTCTTTATAATTATAATACAATACAGCATACCATCAAGTGAGCCTATTGTATAATGATATGTATTACTATAGTAAATATCTTCCAAACAAGTCGGTAACAAATATGCAGCCCACAGTGGTAGAGTATCCATAGATCTATCCATAAGCCTGCAGCAATCGGAACAAAGTGAAATTAACTGTCAGATTGTTTATATAAAGCTCTGCAGTGTGTGCAACTCTATACACTTAGTTTTGTGAAACAACAGTGTCTACAATTATTATTACTTATTAGTTTTTAATTTATTAAGAAGCATCTTGTAGATATAGCTCTCTTTCTCCCACTCCTCTATAAAGTATTAGATTGTGGGATCTTTGTCATATCAGTCAGCCATGAGATTGATGAAAGGAGCTGAATGAAAGGAGCGAGCAGGGACGAGAAGTTCCTGTACTAGTGCTGCAGCTCAAGCTTTTGGGAGACGTCAAAGAAGGAGGAGTCAGGTTGCCATTTCAAAACAGCCAGATGAGATCTAGTAAGTGTATTTTCTGCCAAAGTTTATTTAGATGAAAATTGGGCTAGAGTTTGATGTAAAGATTGTTAATTAACTAATCTAAATAAGTAACAGTAATTTTTGGGTTGACTGTCCCTTTAAACTCTCACTTCTGGCCCCTGTGCACGCCCGGTGAGCACCATGACATGACACATAAGTTCATTGTTACTTAGCCCATAGATGGGAACAAACAACATGTGTTGTGATTCTATACTGATATAGATAAATGTATAGTGATCACTTAGTTTAAAGATACTACTCATTCCCCAGCTTTGCACAACCAACTTTGTTATATTAATATAATTGATAACCACTTTATAACCTCTAAACGTCTAAATCTCTGTCTGTTTCTAAGCCCCTGCAGGCCGCCTCTTATCTCATTTTGTTAGTTTTTTACAGACCGACAGTGCTAGTTCATGTGTGCCATATAGACAACATTTGTGCTCACTCCTGTGGAGTTATCCATGAACCAGCATTAATTGGCTAAAAGGGGGCAGTCTGCAAAGGCCTAGATACAAGGTAATCATAGAGGTAAAAAGTATATTAATATATTGTTGTTGATTATGCAAAACTGGGGAATAGGTCATAAAGACTGTCCCTTTAATTAAAATTACAGTTTCATTGATTGGTGTTTTTGTTATTGAATTTGTTCTATTTATATTTGGGTACAGAGGGAAAAAAATAATAAAACATTTTGGGGCTAGATTACGTGCGTGATATTTGTGCTCCACTCAGTAATAACAGTGTATGCAAATGTGCACTGGTATTAAAAGTTAAGCACAATGTGAACTCAACCTCACCTTCGCATTACCTGGAAGCCTTACACTCATGAGAGTACGCTTACATAGGCTCCAATGGGAGCCTTATGCTGATGCTGTGAGATACGGCTGAGAAACTAGTGCAGTGCAGGGAGTACACCGCGCAGCATTGGGCACATATAATATATATATTTATGTGTTCATATGTGTATATACATATTAACACATAAATATATACGTATACATATATATTTCAAGTAAAAACACAGTCCCCATTGACTTCAATGTAAAGGCACATTTTTTTTCTAACACCTCACATCCCCTCACTTTAACCCCTCATAACAGCTTTGTGCAGTTATTTTAAAAAAAAAAAAAAAAAAAAAAAAAAAAGATGCTCATTTTGTTCTTCTTTTATTAAAGGAAGCAGGTCTAACCTCTGGTTAATTGCACTTAGTGCAAAGTGCTACCACAAGCTCTTGGTAGCATTTACCAGCCATTTGTAATGGCTGGTTATTTAATATGCGCCTGTAAAAGGGCAAATCTGCACCTATATGGGCGCACGTTTAATTAGCGCTTCACCTGTAATCTAACCCTCAGTGACCCATTGTGTTATGTGTTATCTAATGATGAATGGTTAAAACTGAAAGGTGCTTTCTTATACCAATCTATAGTTGTGCTATAACAGTTAACATGATAGCCCTCATAAGAAGCTTAACAGCCAGCATTATTACAGTGTAAGGGATAAATTGGGACGCTTCCTTAAGCGGCTTTTCATAATGACGTATGTCAGATGAAGGTCCATAGATTTGCTTTATGAGATTCATTGTTGTAGGTGACCTAAGGGTTGGGGTCATTTAACTTAGTGGTAATCAATTTGCCTTTGTATCCTATGTAAAATGGTTAGTTAACATCAAGAACTAAGGTATCAAAATCTGGGTTGTTCTTTGGATCCTGTTTCTAAGTTTATACAGTTACAGGCATTTTTTTTTTTATTAAAGAAGTTTCATTACTCTCGGCTAGATTTAGAGTTCTGAGGCCAAAGGGGTGCGTTAGCTACGCGTGTATTTTTCCCCCCTCACCTTTTAAATACCGCTGGTATTTAGAGTTCTCTGAATGGCTGCGTTAGGCTCCAAAAAGGGAGCGTATAGCATAATTTACCGCCACTTCAACTCTAAATACCAGCGGTGCTTATGGACGCGGCCAGCTTCAAAAACGTGCTCGTGCGCGATTCCCCCATAGGAAACAATGGGGCAGTTTGAGCTGAAAAAAAACCTAACACCTGCAAAAAAGCAGCGTTCAGCTCCTAACGCAGCCCCATTGTTTCCTATGGGGAAACACTTCCTAAGTCTGCACCTAACACCCTAACATGTACCCCGAGTCTAAACACCCCTAACCTTACACTTATTAACCCCTAATATGCCGATCCCGCTATTGCTGACCCCTGCATATTATTTTTAACCCCTAATCTGCCGCTCCGTACACCGCCGCAACCTACGTTATCCCTATGTACCCCTAATCTGCTGCCCCTAACACCGCCGACCCCTATATTATATTTATTAACCCCTAATCTGCCGCACCCAACGTCGCCGCCACCTACCTACAATTATTAACCCCTAATCTGCCGACCGGACCTCACCGCTACTATAATAAAGTTATTAACCCTTAATCCGCCTCACTCCTGCCTCAAAAACCCTATAATAAGTAGTATTAACCCCTAATCTGCCCTCCCTAACATCGCCGACACCTAACTTCAAGTATTAACCCCTTATCTGCCGACCGGACCTCGCCGCTACTCTAATAAATGTATTAACCCCTAAAGCTAAGTCTAACCCTAACCCCCCCTAAATTAAATATAATTTAAATCTAACAAAATAAAATAAATCTTATTAAATAAATTATTCCTATTTAAAGCTAAATACTTACCTGTAAAATAAACCCTAATATAGCTACAATATAAATAATTATTATATTGTAGCTATTTTAGGATTAATATTTATTTTACAGGCAACTTTGTATTTATTTTAACCAGGTACAATAGCTAAAAAAAACACTAAATTACAAAAAAAACAAACCTTAAATTACAAAAAATAAAAAAAGATTACAAGAATTTTAAACTAATTACACCTACTAAAAAAATAACAAAGCCCCCCAAAATAAAAAAATGCCCTACCCTATTCTAAAATAAAAATTGTAAAGCTCTTTTACCTTACCAGCCCTTAAAAGGGCCTTTTGCGGGGCATGCCCCAAAGTAAACAGCTCTTTTGCCTGTAAAAAAAACATACAATACCCCCCCCAACATTACAACCCACCACCCACATACCCCTAATCTAACCCAAACCCCCCTTAAATAAACCTAACACTAAGCCCCTGAAGATCTCCCTACCTTGTCTTCACCACGCCGGGTATCACCGATCCGTCCAGAAGAGGGTCAGAAGTCTTCATCCTATCCGGCAAGAAGAGCTCCTCCAGAGGGTCCAAAGTCTTCATCCTATCCGGGCAGAAGAGGACATCCGGACCGGCAGACATCTTCATCCAGGTGACATCTTCTATCTTCTTCCATCAGGCACGGAGCAGGACCATCTTACAGGCAAAAGAGCTGTTTACTTTGGGGCATGCCCCGCAAAAGGCCCTTTTTAAGGGCTGGTAAGGAAAAAGAGCTTAACAATTTTTATTTTAGAATAGGGTAGGGCAATTAGTAGGTGTAATTAGTTTAAAATTCTTGTAATCTTTTTTTATTTTTTGTAATTTAGTGTTTTGTTTTTTTTTGTAATTTAGTTTAGTTGATATAATTGTAGATAATTGTAGATAGTTTATTAAATTTATTTATTGATAGTGTAGTGTTAGGTTTAATTGTAACTTAGGTTAGGATTTATTTTACAGGTAATTTTGTAATTATTTTAACTAGGTAACTATTTAATAGTTATTAACTATTTAATAGCTATTGTACCTGGTTAAAATAAATACAAAGTTGCCTGTAAAATAAATATTAATCCTAAAATAGCTACAATATAATTATTATTTATATTGTAGCTATATTAGGGTTTATTTTACAGGTAAGTATTTAGCTTTAAATAGGAATAATTTATTTAATAAAATTTATTTTATTTAAATTATATTTAATTTAGGGTTAGACTTAGCTTTAGGGGTTAATACATTTATTAGAGTAGCGGCGAGGTTCGGTCGGCAGATTAGGGGTTAATACTTGAAGTTAGGTGTCGGCGATGGCAGATAGGGGTTAATACTATTTATTATAGGGTTTTTGAGGCAGGAGTGAGGCGGATTAGGGGTTAATAACTTTATTATAGTAGCGGTGAGGTCCGGTCGGCCGATTAGGGGTTAAAAAAAATTAATAGAGTGGCGGCGATGTGGGGGGGCCTCGGTTTAGGGGTACATAGGTAGTTTATGGGTGTTAGTGTACTTTAGAGCACAGTAGTTAAGAGCTTTATGAACCGGCGTTAGCCCAGAAAGCTCTTAACTCCTGGCTTTTCTCTGCGGCTGGAGTCTTGTCGTTAAATTTCTAACACTCACTTCAGCCAAGACTCTAAATACCGGCGTTAGAAAGATCCCATTGAAAAGATAGGATACGCAATTGGCGTAGGGGGATCTGCGGTATGGAAAAGTCGCGGCTGGAAAGTGAGCGTTAGACCCTTTCATGACTGACTCTAAATACCAGCGGGCGGTAAAAACCAGCGTTAGGACCCCCTAATGCTGGTTTGGACGGCTAACGCAGAACTCTAAATCTAGGCGTCTATTTGCTAAGATGAGATAGTTATTTAGTTTGTATTTAAAAAGATGTTAAACAGTCTGTTTTATTGTTGTAATAAAAAAAACACTAAGCAGTTGCTTATACTTAATAGAAATCATTGTAATATGTATTATTAATCTATTTAAATTGATTTTACCTTTTATTTATTTACACTACTTTTGTGCTTTCTGTCACAGCCCTACAAAGAGGAGGAGCCTCTGCAGGACATTTTATCTTAGCATGATGTCATAAAACTTCTAGGCTAGTGAATACACTAGATAACAGGTAGTCAGATTTGCTTATGTCCAGAACTGAAAGAATAAAAACAGGTTTTTATAATTCTCTGCTCTTATGACACTGGGGGCAGGGCTACCCTGAGAATTTCAATATTCAAGAGATATTAAACCCCAAAAAATTATTTTTTGATTCCGACAGATCATACAATTTTTAAAACAGCTTCCATATTACTTCTTTATCAAATCTGCTTTGTTCCTGTGGTATTCTTTGTTGAAAATATACCTTGTTCTGTCTATTATATGCTTATTATGTTCATGTTGATGACATCTGGTGGTTTCATGTTGCAATTACAGATTGGTTCCTCTCAAGAATAAAACAGGAAGTGTTAATAAAGTTTGTTAATAAAAAGTCTTACTTTCAGTTTCTCAGCAGCCATCTAAGCTTCAAGAAGCATGGAAATCAGCTCTTAACATTTGCCTCTAAATATACATATGCCTGTAAGTTATTTGTTGTTTGCTAAGAGTTCATTGTACATTTGAATTGCATTGCTATTTGCTGTAAGGATTAAATGTAAGCTCTCTGTGTTAGAAACATGTATTATTGTATGTATTGCAAGCACCACGTGTAACTACATATTGTAATTTCAACTTTTCTTATTGTATTGCAGTTTTACAAAAATAACTATTCAGAAGTAAAATCAGTTTGGAATAAACACAAAGCTATTTCTGTCTGGTTTGTTAACTAGCTGTCTAGCTATCAGTAGTGAGGACAGTACAGTAAAAAGGCATGCTATATCAAGGCAAGATACAGAGCTGCATTTTAAAGTAAAAAGACAGGCTATATCAGGGGAAGATACAGAGCTGCATTGTAAAGTAAAAAGCATGCTATATCAAGGGAAGATATAGGAGCTGCATTGAAAGGTGAGAAGCAATAACAAGCAAGATACAAAGGCTACATTTTAAAGTAAAAAGCAGTAAATAACAAGCAAACATACAAGACCTGCAATTTAAAGTGAAAGGCAGTAAAAATTATTTGCACAAGAACTGCATTTAAAATATTGTGCTACTTTTTTTTTTTTTTTTAATTTTTTATTGAGGCTTAGTTAAAGACATACATGGATCATAATAACACATTCTTATGTCACATGAAATAAGGCTACAATTGTACAGGAGTAATAAAATAAACATGCAAGAAACATATAGTCAACAGTTTACATAGTTTGCAAACATTAAACAGGTAAGGTGCTAATCTTTCAGGAACCTTCTATATTGCACAATAAATTACTCCTGGGCCAACAAAAATAGCAGGAAATAATGAAGCAAAAGAAGGAACTTGTAACCAAGGAGGCCACTGTTGGATCTCAATGATAAACCTCTATTTTGTTTTTTTAACTTTGACAAATAATATTAACCATCCATAAAACTAAAGAAAAACTTGCGAGATATAATATGCAGTGTAGGATGTAATGAATTCTATATGAGATAGTAGAATGAGATGTAAACTCCCCTAGTAATTGTTGGGATCTATATTATAGCTTTCAGACTGACAAATAGAGGTATGTTTAGGCTTTGTTCAATTCTCTATGCTCTGTGTGGTTTTTAATGAGGTCCTTAAAAAAAAAAAAAGATTTAAAAGTAAGGGCTTAAATGATAAGGATTGAGGATCAGACCTGCTGATCTGAGTAGAGAAAATAGATCCTAATATATAGCGCAATGAAAAAGAGTGTAAGTGCTAGGGGAGCAGAAAGAGTTGCGGTATAGGCAAGAGAAACCGCACTGTTAGTTCTCCTGTTGTCAGGAGACTCTTTACTGGGGGGGGAGGTGGTAAAATAGTCGTGGCAATTAGTAGGGGTAATAATAGGAAAAAATAATAAAAAGAAAATATGCAAGAGCTAACTTATAATTAGGGTATAATATGGCTTACTTGGGAGTGAGCTTAACTATGTGACATACACTTGAAGAGTAAGAAGCACAAAACTAGTTATATAGGGCAAAGGAAAAGAACTCTTGCAAGCCCCTCAGAAACAAAAGATACTAATGGGTTTGTTGTGCTATATCCGTGTATAGATGGGTGAAGTCATGACATATGTAAACTCAGGAAATAAAAGAAGGCTGAAGTTTCCCTAAAATGGGTTAGTGTTGCTTCAGAATGAAAAAGAGACTTTGGCATTCATCTCCTTAACTGCTAAATTGTCACTGTCTGATCTAAAACCATACATATTGGTGTAGCTATATCATGTCTGCGGGTAGCTTAATAGAGTCAAGCTATGTGTAGCTTCAAGATGCAAACCAGGGCCATAGCTCCTTCCCAACATGGTAGCGTAGTCTCAGTGTGAAGTTAAGAGACCCGCTGTCAGGGTACGGGCCCTATACCCCCCAGCAGGAGTCTGTTCTGAACAATGCAATAGTGTTAGCACGAGAGATAGCACTTAAAACACCTAACATGATAGCCAATCTCTGAATAAACCATAATTCCCATAGTAGGGTTTTCAGCAATAAAGTAGGAGTTAAGAATCCTGAGTATATCTAAATAAAATAGGATATAAGAGAACGTGATATGGCTCTATATGCTCTGTAACACAGCTAACCTCAAGGGTTGGTCTAAATGAAACTTACAATATGGGTATTGTGAAAGTATATTTGACAAACATTGATTGGAGAGGGCTTGCACAAAAATAATGTAACTATAACCGAGTACAGTAGTAAATAAGACTGTGCAATATTCATATAAACAGCGAAAACAAACACTTGGCAGACATGGGGCTCAATAAACATTAGGTACTTTAGCCCAACATAAGAAGCATAGTAAAAATAAAATAAGTGAAAGAAAACATTGCAACATGGCTCACAGCTCAGAATTAGAGAAAAAATATATATATAGAGTAAGACACATCTATATAGCATAGGGAGATATTAAGTGCGCTAATTAGGGTTAAATCAGTTCATTGGAGACTAGTATATCATTTTACTTGTGGTGGTATTAGCTTTACTCCGTAAAGAGCAATAAAAGGTAGTCCCCGGTATGCAAAAATAATATCCCATGCTTAATCTGAAAAGTTCCGTTGACCAAGCCAGCGCCCACAGTGCTGCAAAAATAAATGCAACAATGAGAGGCCTCCAGGGTCCCATCGCAATGTCAATAGCGTGCGCCACAGTACCAACCAGGAATGGCCTGTATGCAGCAAACTCCAACTTCGGTATGGCCCAGAGTCCCGCCATGTTACGGGAGCGCTTCCCTGCCCACAAGGCCAAAGTTCAGAAACTCTCATCTGACCCGATCTGATGCGGAGAACATGCAGAGTCCGGAAAGAAGAGATGCCTGGGATCTCAAGATCATGTCCCAATTCTAACTGGGCAGGCAGCGTGGTGTGTTTGCGGTTGCCACTGGGAAAATCTCCGGGGCGAGAGGTAAACGGGCTGGTATAGTTAGGCGTAGTGTCATCCGGCTTCTTTGAGCATGCCAACCAGGGCTTAGACGGCGTTCCCTCTGAGCATTGGCTTTTTAAGTAAGGCTCCTCAATCTGTTCCATCTCCAGCGGGCTTTCACTCTCCTCAGCCGATCCCCACGCAGGTTTGACTGTGCTAGTAAGAACAGCGGTTACCATAGGACACACGGCAGTCGCCATTGCTTGCTGCGCATCAGCTTTTTTTATGATCTCTCCCATGCTCGCATAATGCGGGTTGTTTAGGTCAAGTCGTGTCTTCTTCGCGAAGCTGTCAATCAGGGCTAGAACTTGGCGAAGAAAGTCCTCCATAGCTGAATATTTAATGGCAGAGCTTACTCAGTACGGACTGTGGCTGTAGGATTCACAGTCTCGGCCCACATATGCTGTCCAAAGTTCGGAAACTCCTCAAATGGGTTCCATATAGAGTGTTCTGCTCAAGTGAGGTCTTAAATTTAGTATTAAGCTGAAATTTATTACTTTTAACCCCAAGTAAAATTATATTTCTCAGGAGCTCATGAAGTGTGCGTCTGTTCCCTGCAGTGGCTAGCTCCGCCCCCCATATTGTGCTACTTTAACCTGATCACTATGAACCAAGATAAGAGTGTTGATATGATGCAGCAAACTTTAGAGACCAGATCCTATGCCTCTGGCTCTAAATATTCAATGCGCTCCAGCAGATCATCAGCCAGTTCTGCAGGACTCAGAGCCCGTGCTAAAGCACAAGCAGCCCAGGCACAAGTTTCTTATGCTGAAAAAGAAGCAGACATGATAAAGCAGAAAGCAGCACTAGAAGCAGAGGCAGCAAGGCGCAAAGCAGATATGGAAGCAGAGGCAGCAAGGTGCAAAGCAGATATGGAAGCAGAGGCAGCAAGGTGCAAAGCAGATATGGAAGCAGAGGCAGCTAAGCGCAAAGCAGAGACAGCAAGGTGTGAAGCTGAAACAGCGCAACGCAAGGCAGAGTTAGAAGCTAATATGCATGTGCTAAAGATTCAAAGGGCAGCAGTTGCAGCATCTGCAGAAGCAGCAGTCTATGAAGCAGCAGCTGAACTAGAAGAGGAACCACTTCAAGATTTTGCAGAAATAACTACCCATGATTCAGTACAAAGGACTCGTGAGTATGTACAGAACCATGCTCTAGACCAAGATAAAACAGAGCATGCTCCTATCCAACATATGTTCAGCATAATTCCACAGTTTCCTGACTAAACATTTATTACAGTCTACTCCAAGTATTCCTGACTTGCACCCTCCTTCCCAGACTGACACTGCAAATGTCTCTACACCAAGAGTGCGCTTTCAAGAAAGCAGAGGTTACGCTGATCCACAATATCCATCACATTATATGGACTCTCACATATCCCCTCTCAGAAATAGTACATTAGGAACTTCAGAGACTACTGACCTAGCAAAGCACCTGATTCGTCGAGAGTTAGTGAGTACAGGGCTACTAACATTTGATGATCGACCAGAGAACTACTGGGCATGGAAGACATCATTCCAAGGTGTCACCAGAGATCTTAATCTTACAGCCAGAGAAGAGCTAGATCTTTTGACTAAGTGGCTTGGACCAGAGTCATCTCAACAGGCTAAGAGACTGAGGTCAGTGCATGTTCATAACCCAATTGATGGAGTTAAAATGGTAGGGCAGAGACTAGAAGAATGTTATGGCAGCCCTGAAGCTATTGAGAATGCACTTTTAAAGAAGCTAGAAAACTTCCCCAAAATGTCAAACAAAGACAACATAAAGTTAAGAGAACTTGGTGACATGTTGTTGGAGGTGAATGCAGCTAAGGCAGGAGGCTTTTTGCCAGGACTGGCATACCTAGACACAGCTCGTGGCATCAAACCAATTATTAAAAAACTGCCATATAGCCTGCAAGAAAAGTGGATTTTTCAAGGTTCCAAGTACAAAGAAGACCATCATGTCTCCTTTCCACCATTCAGTTTCTTCACAAGATTTATTGTCAACCAAGCAAAGACCAGAAATGATCCAAGCTTCATATTCTCAACATGCAGCAACCAATTTCCAGTAAATACAGAGAAGACAGGAACAAGGTACAGCAACAGACCAACGGTGTCAGTAAGAAAGACAGAAGTGTCAGCTACTAATGCAACTCCACAAGTGAAAAGCCCTTCGTGGAAATCCATGGAATCAGACAGTCCATGTCCAATTCATAATAAACCACACCCACTGTCAAAGTGTCGTGGGTTCAGAAGCAAGCACATTGATGAACGTAAAGCTTACCTGAAGGAGAATTCTATCTGCTTGAGATGTTGTGCATCCACCAGACACAGTGCCAAAGACTGCAAAAATAACATAAGATGCAGAGAATGCAACAGTGACCAGCATACTTCCGCTTTGCATCCAGGTCCAGCTCCCTGGGCAGTAGAGACTCCTTTACCAAAGGGAGAGCAAGGCGGGGAGCAAGAGGAAGCTACTCCACCCACTATTGTATCCAAGTGTACAGAGGTATGCGGGAAAGGGACAAGGCCCAGATCATGTTCCAAGATTTGTTTAGTGACTGTATATCCCTCTAATAAACCTGACTGTTCTGTAAAGATGTATGCAGTGTTAGATGATCAAAGTAACCATTCTTTAGACAAATCAGAGTTTTTTGATGTGTTTAACATTAGTGGTGAAACATTTTCCTACACTCTAAGAACATGCTCAGGCATTACAGAGAAAACAGGGCGTAGGGTATCCAACTTCACTGTTCAGTCTATTGATGGGAAAACACACATAAAACTCCCCACACTCATTGAATGTGACATGATACCTGATGACAGGTCAGAAATTCCAACACCTGAGATTACACAGCATTTCCCTCATCTGAAATCCTTAACAGACAAGATCCCAGCTCTTGACCCTAACACATAAATACTTCTCTTGTTAGGAAGAGACATTCTGAAGGTGCACAAAGTACGTGAGCAGATTAATGGGCCTCACAACAGTCCTTATGCACAACATTTAGACTTAGGTTGGGTCATAGTTGGGGAAGTATGCTTAGGAGGAGCTCATAGACCAGCAGATGTGAACTCTTTCAAGACAAATGTGCTGCCTAGTGGGCACACTTCTCTGTTCAGCCCATGCACTAGCTATATACAGGTAAAAGAGACTTTTAATGCTTGTAAACAACAGTCATACACCCCCTCATTGTGTTATTTAGGAACTGCAACTCACAATGTGGGCAGTTTAGATGATAATGTGTTTGTTACTACTCCAAACGATGACAAACCTGCTATGTCTATTCAAGATGGTATGTTCCTTGATGTAGTTGAAAAAGAGATGTTTATTTATGAAGCAAATTACTGGGTAGCACCCCTACCATTTCGCTTACCTCGGCTTAGACTACCAAACAACATAGAGCAAGCCCAGAAAAGACTCCTTGCTCTACATCGTTCCTTTGTGAAAAAACCTGAAATGAAGGAACATTTTGTTAACTTTATGCAAAAGATCTTTGACCATGACCAAGCAGAACCTGCCCCACCATTGGAAGCAGGTGAGGAGTGTTGGTACCTACCAATCTTTGGTGTCTATCACCCTCAGAAGCCAGGACAGATCAGAGTAGTTTTTGACTCAAGTGCTCAGTTTGAAGGCATCTCACTGAATGACACACTCCTCAGTGGGCCTGATTTAAATAATACACTACTAGGTGTCCTTTTACGTTTCCGCAAAGCGCAAGTTGCAATTACCACTGATGTACAACAAATGTTTTACTGTTTCATGCTTATAGAAGATCACGGTAACTATTTGAGATTTCTTTGGTTTCGTGACAATGACCTTAACAAAGAAATTACAGAGTTCAGGATGAAGGTACATGTCTTTGGAAACAGCCCTTCTCCAGCCATAGCCATTTATTGTCTAAGACAAATAGCAAAGCAAGGAAAAGTGAGTATGGCGAAGATGTAGAACAGTTTATCTTGAGGAATTTCTATGTAGATGATGGACTTGCATCTGTGCCTACTGAAGCTGAAGCAGTCAGTCTCCTGCAGAGAGCTAAGGATATGCTCGCAGGATCAAATCTCAAGCTACACAAAGTGGCATCCAACAGAAGTCCAGTAATGGAAGCATTTCCTGCAGATGACAGAGCTAAAGATCTAAAGGACCTTGTTTTAGGTGTCGATCCTCTACCCCTCCAAAGAAGCTTAGGAGTAAGTTGGAACTTGCAGACTGACAGTTTCACTTTTCAAGTGTCCAAAGAGGTAAAACCTTTCACACAGAGAGGTATCCTGGCTACAGTAAACAGTCTTTATGACCCACTTGGGTTTGCATCTCCAATCACTATGCAAGGTAAATCTTTAGTCAGAGAACTCTCAACAGACCAATGTGACTGGGATTCCCCACTCTCACCAGATAGAGAAGCTCAATGGAGAGAATGGACAGAAGACTTGATCCATCTTGAAGATCTCAGTATTCCCAGACCCTATGTGCCGGTGTCACTATCGTCCACAGTAAGAAAGGAGGTATGTGTTTTTTCTGATGCTTCTACTGTAGCGATAGCAGCTGTGGCATATCTCAGAGTCATAGACAGCAGCAGTCAATGTCATGTAGGCTTTATTATGGGCAAATCTAAACTAGCTCCAAGACCAGCCCATACAGTGCCACGTCTAGAATTATGTGCAGCTGTTTTGTCAATTGAGCTAGCTGAACTTATTACTGAAGAAATGGACATTGAACTTTATGCAGTTAAATATTACACTGATAGCAAAATTGTGTTAGGTTATATTCACAATACTTGTAGGAGATTTCATGTATATGTCTCAAACAGAATAATTCGTATTAGAAAATCTACTAATCCAGATCAGTGGCATTATATTAACACCAGTCAGAATCCAGCAGATCATGGTACTAGACCAATTCAGGCAGCTCACCTAAAACATACCAACTGGTTCTCAGGCCCAGATTTCTTACATCAGGCAGATACTAGTGATCAATCTGAAGCTAAAGTATTTGACCTCATCGAACCAGATTCTGACAGTGAGATCAGAAATGAAGTGACAGCTTTAAAAACTGGAGTGTATGAATGCCAGCTAGACTCACATAGATTTCTCAGATTCTCAAAGTGGAAGTCCCCTGTGAGAGGTATAGCAACACTAATTCACATTGTCAAGTCATTTTCCAGCAGCACTCAAAAGGAGTCATGTACAGGCTGGCATTGCTGCAAAGGGTTATGCCATTCATTAGATTTCTTGCAAGCTGAAACAGTGACTATCAAATGTATCCAAACATGGAAATATAGAAAATGGAGAGAGAAACAAAACGTTCAAGAAGGAGATCTTGTATTGTTGAAAGACTCTCAAGTAAAGCGCTATGGATGGACAATGAGTCTTATTGTAAAAGCCATTCCTAGTGGTGATGGTAGAGGTCAAAATCATTAAACAAGGGACTGCTAAAGTATACCTCAGACCTGTGTCAGATTTGATTGTTATTTTTCAAAGTAAAAAGTTATCTGGTTGAATTTAATAATAATTTATAGATCATGTAATAGTGGTATATTTTTATTCCAGACGGGGAGTGTTCTGTCTATTATATGCTTATTATGTTCATGTTGATGACATCTGGTGGTTTCATGTTGCAATTACAGCTTGGTTCCTCTCAAGAATAAAAGTGTTAATAAAGTTTGTTAATAAAAAGTCTTACTTTCAGTTTCTCAGCAGCCATCTTAGCTTCAAGAAGCATGGAAATCAGCTCTTAACATTTGCCTCTAAATATACATATGCCTGTAAGTTATTTGTTGTTTGCTAAGAGTTCATTGTACATTTGAATTGCATTGCTATTTGCTGTAAGGATTAAATGTAAGCTCTCTGTGTTAGAAACATGTATTATTGTATGTATTGCAAGCACCACGTGTAACTACATATTGTAATTTCAACTTTTCTTATTGTATTGCAGTTTTACAAAAATAACTATTCAGAAGTAAAATCAGTTTGGAATAAACACAAAGCTATTTCTGTCTGGTTTGTTAACTAGCTGTCTAGCTATCAGTAGTGAGGACAGTACATACCTAGATAGAAACATTCTTGCAAAAGTGTTTCCATATAGTGGTCCAGACACGTGCACGCTCCTGAGCTTACTGTCCTGCTTTTCAACATAAAGATGTCACATATAGCAAAGTCCAGCAGCACTGAATGTTTCATAAAAGACCTATACAATGTTTCAGGTATAATACCCTTAATCATGTACAAGGGTTGAGCAGTGACCCTTTGTCAACTTGCACATGAGGGAGGTGCTGTACTTTTCAACTACTGTGTTTCAACAAAAGAACAAAGAATAATTAAAAATAGAAGTAAATTAGAAAGTTGTTTAAAATCGCATGTTCTATCTTAATAATGCAAGGAAAAATTGGGGTTTCATGTACCATTAAAGGAAGAGTAATACTGCTTGTACCAAAAATAACTTTATTTGGAACTTTATTGCACAAAGTCAAGTGAGTTTCCTAAATAATAGAGTGCAGTTTGGCTTTAGGTTTACATTTTTACATATTTAATATAGCATTATTATATAACAATTTAAAATGACCTTGTATTAAATAGTGTAAAGCTATGAGATAATATGTCTTCACTAGATTCACTGAAACTGAAATAGTCTTCTTTGTAATATGTTTTGTGTGACTTATATTAGCAATACATTTGTTCCAGAATATCGGAATTTCCTGCATCTAGTTGGTTAAATACTAGGGCAAAACTACCATTGGTGCAATAGGTGCAGTGGCACTAGGGCCCAAGTGTTGGGGGGGCCATTTCAGCCAGTCTATACGTAGGTGTGTGGAGAATGTGTACAATCCTAATGCAGAGGTGCTTTTTATTAGTGAAGGTGCAAATCTATCCTCAAAATCATTATACAGAGCAGCATATATATTATTACTATTTCTTTTAACTGAGTTACTTTTGGGGGGCCCAAAAACAATTTTTCACCAGGGCCCTCTGTTGAGTAGGTCTGCTACTGTTTAAATATGCAAAAGTGTATGCAACAATAGAATTTTCATTTTTGAGACATACAGAAAACAAAACTATACATCCAGTGGGTAAATAAATATGATTAAACTGCAATATATTGTTGTGTCCTATATAAGGGCAGGTAAACTGTTAAAATGTTAGCATTGTTCTTTAAAGTGCAGGGAGAGGAAAAGTCAATAGAGCACAGTACACACATATGATTCTGTTTATTTTTTTTAAATCAGTGTGATAAATTGATTAACTGGTTGATTCTCTTAGGGGAGTGAGACAAGGAAGGAGAAAAAAAGCACGAGGACTGAGAGGGGATAAGAATGCATGAGTGAGGACAGGGGGACTGAGAAGTATGTAAGAGAAAGGAAGTGTCCCATGGATAAAGCAAATGATGGTAGAGAAATATATAAAGTCATATTCAATGAAAGGGATGAAATACTCAGAGATTTCTGTCCAATGTGTCTGTGATTCCCAGCAGGAATGAATATGGAGGATGCAGCAATTCTTAAATCAGTTGCTAAGTAAGAAGAAAAAAAATTCAAGCGGACCCCATTGTCTTCCAGTAACTAAAGATCATTACACATAAAACTTACGGCTAGATTACGAGTTTTATGTTATGGTGAAAAAGCAGCGTTATGGCTCTTTTTCACTACCGCTGGTATTACGGGTGTAAAAATGTCCGGCCAAAAAGTGAGCGGTACAGCCCATAACTACAAGATCAGTACCGTAAACTGAAAGTCAGTAGTTATGGGTTTTGCACTACAAAGCTGTAGCATAAAACTCCACCTCTGCTGCAGTCACCGCCCTCCCACCTTCTACAGCAGGGGAGAAATTCAGACGGCATCTTCTATCTTCATCCTTCCGAAGTGGAGCGGCTCCATCTTCAAGACATCCGGCGCAGAGAATCCTCTTCTGTTGACTGCTACTGAAGAATGAAGGTTCCTTTAAGGGACGTCATCCAAGATGACGTCCCTTGAATTCCGATTGGCTGATAGAATTCTATCAGCCAATCGGAATTAAAGTTGAAAAAATCCTATTGAGCTTCAATCCTATCAGCCAATAGGATTGAGCTTGCATTCTATTGGCTGTTCCAATCAGCCAATAGAATGCAAGCTCAATCCTATTGGCTGATTGGATCAGCCAATAGGATTGAAGCTCAATCCTATTGGCTGATTGCATCAGCCAATAGGATTTTTTCAACTTTAATTCCAATTGGCTGATAGAATTCTATCAGCCAATCGGAATTCAAGGGACGCCATCTTGATGTCTTGAAGATGGAGCCGCTCCACGTCGGAAGGATGAAGATAGAAGATGCCGTCTGGATGAAGACTTCTGCCCGCCTGGAGGACCACTTCTTGCCGCTTGGATGAAGACTTAACCCAGCATCGTTGAGGACTTCTTTCCGCTTGGATGAAGACTTCTCCTGGCTTCGTTGAGGATGTATGTCCGGTCTTCAAAACTGTAAGTGGATCTTTAGGGGTTAGTGTTAGGTTTTTTTTAAGGGTTTTTTATGTGGGCTTTATTTTTAGCTTAGGGTTTGGGCTGAAAAAGAGCTAAATGCCCTTTTAAGGGCAATGCCCATCCAAATGCCCTTTTCAGGGCAATGGGGAGCTTAGGTTTTATAGATAGGATTTTATTTGGGGGGTTTGGTTGTGTGGGTGGTGGGTTTTACTGTTGGGGAGTTGTTTGTATTTTTTTTCAGGTAAAAGAGCTGATTTCTTTTTTTTATTTTGGGGGGGGCTTTTTTATTTTGATTGATAGATAGATTTAGTGTAATTAGTTTAAATATTTGATAATTTCTTTTTTATTTTGTGTAATTTAGTGGGTTTTTTTTGTAATTTAGTTAATTGTATTTAATTAATGTAATTTATTTAAATCTAGTGTAAGGTTAGGTGTTAGTGTAAGACAGGTTAGGTTTTATTTTACAGGTAAATTTGTATTTATTTTAACTAGGTAGCTAGTAAATAGTTAATAACTATTTTCTAACTAGTCTACCTAGTTAAAATAAATACAAACTTGCCTGAGAAATAAAAATAAAACCTAAGATAGCTACAATGTAACCATTAGTTATATTGTAGCTATCTTAGGGTTTATTTTATAGGTAAGTATTTAGTTTTAAATAGGAATTATTTAGTTAATGATAGTAATATTTATTTAGATTTATTTTAATTATATTAGAGTTAGTGGGTGTTAGAGTTAGACTTAGGGTTAGGTTTAGGCGTTAATAACTTTAGTATAGTGGCGGCGATGTTGGGAGCGGCAGATTAGGGGTTAATAAGTGTAGGTAGGTAGCGACGACATTGGGGCGGCAGATTAGGGGTTAATAAGTGTAGGTAGGTGGCGGCGATGTCGGGGGCGGCAGATTAGGGGTTAATAAGTATAATGTAGGTGTCGGCGATGTCGGGGGCGGCAGATTAGGGGTGTTTAGACTCGGGGTTTATGTTAGGGTGTTAGGTGTAAACATAAATTTTCTTTCCCTATAGGAATCAATGGGGCTGCGTTATGGAGCTTTACGCTCCGTTATTGCAGATGCTAGGCTTTTTTTTAGCCAGCTCTCCCCATTGATGTCTATGGGGAAATCGCGCACGAGCACGTAAAACCAGCTTAAAGCAGCGCTGGTATTTGTGTGCGGTATGGAGCTCAACACTGCCATATTGCCTGCTAATGACGGGTTTTTGCAAACCTGTAATAGCAACGCTATAGGGAGGTGAGCAATGGAAATAACTTGCAAGTTAGCAGCAAGCCGCTCATAGCGCAAAACTCGTAATCTAGCCGTTAGTTTTTTGTAAACTTGCAAGGAAACCAAGCTGGCTCACATAGCTCTAAAACAACTGGCAAATAACCTCAGAAAAGTCAAATATCAGTGTCACACCTAAATGTGTTGAGTTGAATGATTGCCCATTTGTAACATCAAAGAGCACAGGACTTGAGTATAGTAAAGACAATATGTCATTATTTGAAATATATGAAAATATAATGCAGCAGGATTCTGAGATAAATATTCTTAACACGATTCACTTAAATAAGAATAGAGAACCGTCATTGAGATGGATGCTCAGAATAAAATAGTAAATCAGATACAGAGCACAATACTGATGTTTCAGTTGTATAGGTCAGTATCTCAAACACTGGGGTTGATCACAACCCTGTAGTAAAACTTAATGAATGATTTTCAACAGAAAAACACAGTTAAAGTCTACATGGATTTTTGTAGATAAATCATTTGTTCTGTTTTTCAAAAGTATTGTGATTGGCCCCATAATTATGAGAAAGTCATAACATTTGAAAGATGTGATATTTGAATTAAAAAATAATTTACGTGAAATTCAACAGCTTTCATTAAAAATATCTGATTTCAGTCAAATAAGTAGATCATTAAGAAGCAGAATGTTAACTCTGTAAATACACATCTAAGTCATTAAATTCGGACAGGATGATACATTACCATATGAATGAGGTGCTACTGTGGAGCTGCCTTCTTAATACCCTTCATGCAAGAGGAAATTTAGGAGACAGGCAGATGATATCTGTGAGCTTCTGGGTAAAAAATAAGAAATGAAAAAAACAAACAAACATAATCTTGTATATTATGTACTTCATGCACTACAATGCTTGGACGTATATGCATAATTAAAATATACTGTAATTATCATGGGATATTCCACTATCATACCAAACTTGGCCATTAGTCTTCTTATCCTGGCGTCAAGTTGGAATGATAGGGAATATCCTAGAGCAGAGAAAGTTTGCAAAATGAGGTAAGCAGTACTCACACTATGCAGGGTAGACTTTGGCGGCAGCAGGTAGGAATCAGCGGTTAGGAAGTTCAAGGGTCAAACACTTAAAGGGACAGTATACTATAAAAAAAAAATTCCCTTAATGTGTTTCCAATAACTTTTTTTTACCTGCTGCAGAGTATAGAATGTATGAAATCTGCTTTTTTAAGGTTTATTTGTGTATATGAATTAGCTGATTTTGTGCTTTTAAGCCACAACCTAATAAAATGGGTTGAGCTTGTAGGAATAATCAGATCTCATTACTTTATCACAATGTGTACATATACCTGCTTCATTATCTTATATCTGTCTGTAAATCAATCACCAATACTGGACGAGAACAATGGAAAATGAACATTTTATTACCTTATCTCTTTTATAACCTAGTGGGAGTTTAATTTCTTCTACTGGCTGTGTTAACACAGCTTGACCTCGAGGCCAAAAACTTTCAGTATGGGTGGGGATACCACAGGCTAAATAAACTATTTCAAATGCCAATATAAGGGTAATGGAAATACTTGTAAACAATTTTATACACTCCAGCAGGTAAAGTGGATAATTGGGAACAAATTAAATAGGATAATTTTTTTGAGTAAACTGTCCCTTTAAAGGACTGGAAACAGACAGGATAGTCTTTGACGAAAACAGGCAGGGAATCAGCGGTTCGGCAGTTCAAGGGTAAACCACTTGAAGGACTGGAAACAGACAGGATAGTCTCTGAGAGCAATAGGTAGGGAATCCAGCGGTACGGCAGTTCATGGGTAAATCAATAGAATGGTCAGGCAGGCAGAGTTCGGCAACAGAATGGCAATCCAATATTTTAGGGTTAAGGCAAGCAGAGAAGTCAAAACAGGCAGAGTTCATCAACAGTAAATCAGTCCAGCAATTCAGGTGGTTAAGACAAGCAGAGTAGTCAAAACAGGCAGAGTTCATCAATGGTAAAGCAATCCAGCAATTCGGGGGTTAAGGCAAGCAGTGTAGTCAAACAGGCAGAGTTCATCAACAGTTAAGCAATCCAGCAATGCAGAGTTTAAGGCAAACAGCACAGTCAAACAGGCAGAGTTTATCAACAGTAAAGCAGTCCAGCAATTCAGGGGTTAAGGCAAGCAGAGTAGTCTAAACAGGCAGAGTTCATCAACAGTAAAGCAGCCCAGCAATTCAGCATACAGATATACAGCACCCAAGAGCACAAGAAGTAACACCTATACTTGGGCACAGGTGAGAGAGACTGAGGCCTTTACATAGGGAAGACAGGGCGGGTGGTAATGATGTCATCACCGTGCTGCAGTTACACTGCTGTATCCATAGCAACAGGAGGAGTGTCTGTGTCCATGGCAATGGCCACAGCAGAGCAGAGGAGCAGCATGACATATACATTTTTTATTATACAAATTGAATATATAGACATGGTTTGTTAGAAAAAATACCTAAGCAGACTCAGAAGCAGCAAATCATTACTGGGAGCTAGCTGCTGATTGGTGGCTGCACATGTGCCTGGGAAATGCTGCGGACAGAAGACCAATCACCTTCTCTCCCCCTGTGAGTCATATTTAGTAGTAGCAGGGACTCTCCCAGCTTTTATCCGCTATTCACTTACTTTTTGAACTAAAGATATGACCAAGAAGGATTTTCAATATGTCAAATAGCATAGTTGCTATCACTGAAGAGCTGGCTTTGACGCTTCTACCTCTACTGGATCATTTAACTAACTTGTCCGCTCTCTGCGAGGAGGTGATGATCATTGGGCAGCCTTCTTAGTCTGCAATCAGGGCCAATAATACAGTCCATGGATAAATAGAATGCAGAGGGGATTGTAAGATGGAGCAACCTTTTAAAAACATATGTTTACCCCTTTACCAAACACACACCAACTATTTTACGGTATATACGTCAGTTTATGGGGGATATTTCCACTTCTGAATAACACCAAACTCATCTGTTAACTCTTGTTTGGTGCTAAGGAACCTTCCTGAGAGGAATGGTAATGTGAGGACTGGTGTAGGATAAGATGCTTTTGCCCGTCTTGAAGAGAAGGGTAGAACACGGTCCCCTGTTATGAACTTTCATTCAAACGATTCTTCAGTTTTGTAGATAGCTGCCATGGTATCCTTAACTATTGCAGTTTTATTTTAGGTTTCTAACTTTCTCATTTCTTAAAGTTGACAGTTCTTATATCTAGTCTTTTTTTTGTAGTATCACTTCCATGTAACTGTCCTGCTTGGCCCAGAACAATATCTTTCAAACAGAATATTTGTGCTGCAGGGCAGACTGTATTTCAATCTGGTTGTACAGAGTCACCAGCATTGGAAGCAACATGTAGGTATAATCAAAACATGTTCATTTACATGTATGCCACTCTGTTTATAATTGCTGTATTTCTCTTTTTTATCAGATGTACCAGTATTAGATTCCCTAGCACTCTTGGCATATTATTAGAGGGTTGCACGGGTGAAAAATTTAGTTCAGCTGAATCTTTCGTTATGAATATTAAAAATACTTTGGGCTAGATTACAAATGTAGCGCTATTTTAATGTGCACCCGTAAATGGGCAAATTTGCCAGTTTATGGGCGCATGCTAAATAACCAGCCATTACAAGTGGCTGGTTAATGCTCCTACAATGTCAGACCTCTGGTTAATGAGAAAAATGTGCCCCAATTGCCCCCAAAATAACACGCACAGTAGTTGATATAAAGAAATAAAGATGAGCATTTTTATTTAGGAAAAAGAAAAAAAAAGATTTGTCAGTGGAAAAGTTAGAGAGCTGCTTGGCTTGGGGTGATCAGGGAGGTGGGAGGGTGAGAATGGATCCGTACACTACAGAATATAAAAATAAATAATTAACACACACACACACACATATATATATATATATATATATATATACACATAGGGCTTTTTTTATGGGGTAATCACCGGTACTGAGCATGACCACTTTTGCCTTCTCAAGAATTTGTAATCAGCATTTAAATACTCCAGTTTTCACAAAAGGGTGCTACAAAACATATCAAGCATTCAGCTAGATTACGAGTTTTGCGTTATGAGCGGTGCGGTGCTAACTTGCACGTTATTGTCACCGCTCACTTCCCTACAGCGCTGGTATTACAGGTTTATAAAAACCCGGCGTTATCAGGCAAAAAGTGAGCGTAGAGCAAAATTGTGCTCCATACCACACTCCAATACCAGCGCTGCTGAAAGCTGCGGTGAGCTGGTTTTACGTGCTCGTGCATGATTTCCCCATAGGCATCAATGGGGAGAGCCGGCTGAAAAAAGTCTAACACCTGCAAAAAAGCAGCGTAAAGCTCAGTAACGCAGCCCCATTGATTCCTATGGGGAAACAAAATTTATGTTTACACCTAATACCCTAACATGAACCCCAAGTCTAAACACCCCTAATCTTACACTTATTAACCCCTAATCTGCCGTCCCTGACATTGTGACACCTACATTATACTTATTAACCCCTAATCTGCCGCTCCGGACATCGCCGCCACTATAATAAACATATTCACCCCAAAACCGCCGCACTCCCGCATCACAAACACTAGTTAAATATTATTAACCCCTAGTCTGCCGCCCCTAACATCGCCGCCACCTACCTACATTTATTATCCCCTAATCTGCCACCCCCAATGTTGCCGCCACTATACTAAATTTATTAACCCCTAAACCTAAGTCTAACCCTAACACCCCCTAACTTAAATATAATTAAAATAAGTCTAAATAAAACCTACTATCATTACCTAAATAATTCCTATTTTAAACTAAATACTTACCTGTAAAATAAACCCTAAGCTAGCTACAATATAACTAATATTTACATTGTAGCAAGCTTAGGGTTTATTTTTATTTTACAGGCAAGTTTGTATTTATTTTAACTAGGTAGACCAGTTAGTAAATAGTTATTAACTATTTACTAACTACCTAGCTAAAATAAATACAAATTTACCTGTAAAATAAAACCTAACCTGAGTTACACTAACATCTAACCTTACACTGCAATTAAATAAATTACATTTATTAAATACAATTACCTAAATTACAAAAAAAAACAAAAACACTAAATTACACAAAATAAAAAAAGAAATTATCAGATATTTAAACTAATATAATAGCCCTATCAAAATAAAAAAGCCCCCCAAAAATAAAAAAAACCCTAGCCTAAACTAAACTATTAATAGCCCTTAAAAGGGCCTTTTGCGGGGCATTGCCCCAAAGAAATCAGCTCTTTTACCTGTAAAAAAAAATACAAACAACCCCCCAACAGTAAAACTCACCACCCACACAACCAACCTCCCAAATAAAATCCTAACTAAAAAAACCTAAGCTCCCCATTGCCCTGAAAAGGGCATTTGGATGGGCATTGCCCTTAAAAGGGCATTTAGCTCTTTTTCAAGTGCCCAAACCCTAAGCTAAAAATAAACCCACCCAATAAACCCTTAAAAAAGCCTAACACTAACCCCCGAAGATCCACTTACAGTTTTGAAGACCGGACATCCATCCTCAACGAAGCCGGGAGAAGTCTTCATCCAAGCGGCAAGAAGTCCTCAACGAAGCCGGGAGAAGTCTTCATCCAAGCCGGCAAAAGTGCACGATTTCCCCATAGGAAACAATGGGGCTGAGCTGGCTGAAAAAAAAACTAACACCTGCAAAAAAGCAGCGTTCAGCTCCTAACGCAGCCCCATTGTTTCCTATGGTAAATTAAAAGTTATGTCTACACCTAACACCCTAACATGAACCCCGAGTCTAATCACCCCTAATATTACACTTATTAACCTCTAATCTGCCTCCCCCGCTATCGCTGACACCTACATTATATTATTAACCCCTAATCTGCCGCTCCGGACACCACCGCCACCTACATTATACTTATGAACCCCTTATCTGCCCCCCCCAATGTCGCCGCAACTATATATATAATCTGCCTCCCCCGCTATTGCCGACACCTACATTATAGTTATTAACCCCTAATCTGCCCCCCCCCAATGTCGCAGCAACTATATTAAATGTATTAACCCCTAATCTGCCGCCGCAAACGTCGCCGCCACTATTATAAATGTATTAACCCCTAAACCTAAGTCTAACCCTACCACCCCCTAATTTGAATATAATTTAAATTAAACTAAATAAATTTACCATAATTAAATAAATTACTCCTATTTAAAACTAAATACTTAGCTACAATATAACTAATAGTTACATTGTAGCTAGCTTAGGGTTAATGTTGATTTTACAGGCAACTTTGCATTTATTTTAACTAGGAACAATAGTTATTAAATAGTTATTAACCATTTAATAACTTCCTAGTTAAAATAAATACAAATATACCTGTAAAATAAATCCTAACCTAAATTACAATTACACCTAACACTACACTATCATTAAATAAGTTGCCTAAACTACCTACAATTAAATACAATTAAATTAAAGTACGAAAAAAAAAACACTACACTACAGAAAATAAAAAAAGAATTACAAGAATTTTAAACTAATTACACCTACTCTAATCCCCCTAATAAAATAAAAAAGCCCCCCAAAATAATAAAATTCCCTACCCTATACCAAATTACATATAGCCCTTAAAAGGGCCTTTTGCGGGGCATTGCCCCAAAGTAATCAGCTCTTTACCTGAAAAAAAAAGACAATACCCCCCTCCAACATTACAACCCACCACCCACACACCCAACCCTACTCTAAAACCCACCCAATCCCGCCTTAAAAAAAACCTAACACTACCCCACTGAAGATCTCCCTACCTTGAGCCGTCTTCACCCAGCTGGGCACAAGTGGTCCTCCAGAGGGGGAGAAGTCTTCATCCAAGCGGCAAGAAGTCCTCAACGAAGCCGGGAGAAGTCTTCATCCAAGCCGGCAAAAGTGGTCCTCCAGATGGCCAGAAGTCTTCATCCAGACGGCATCTTCTATCTTCATCCATCCAGCGCGGAGCGTTCCAATCAGCCAATAGAATGCAAGCTCAATCCTCATCAGCCAATAGGATTTTTTCACCTTTTTTCACCTTTAATTCCGATTGCCTGATAGAATTCTATCAGCCAATTGGAATTCAAGGGACGCCATCTTGGATGACGTTACTTAAAGGAACCTTCATTCTGGGAGAAGACTTTGATTGAAGAGGATGCTCCATGCCGGATGTCTTGAAGATGGACCCGCTCTGCGCCGGATGGATGAAGATAGAAGATAACGTCTGGATGAAGACTTCTGCCCGTCTGGAAGACCACTTCTGCCGGCTTGGATGAAGACTTCTCCCGGCTTCGTTGAGGACTTCTTGCTGCTTGGATGAAGATTTCTCCCGGCTTAGTTGAGGACGAGTGCCTTCAAAACTGTAAGTGGATCTTCGGGGGTTAGTGTTAGGTTTTTTTAAGGGTTTATTGGGTGGGTTTTATTTTTAGATTAGGGTTTGGACACTTGAAAAAGAGCTAAATGTCCTTTTAAGGGCAATGCCCATCAAAATGTCCTTTTCAGGGCAATGGGGAGCTTAGGTTTTTTTAGTTAGGATTTTATTTGGGGGGTTGGTTGTGTGGGTGGTGGGTTTTACTGTTGAGGGGTTGTTTGTATTTTTCGTACAGGTAAAAGAGCTGATTTCTTTGGGGCAATGCCCTGCAAAAGGCCCTTTTACGGGGCAATGCCCTGCAAAAGGCCCTTTTAAGGGCTATTGGTAGTTTAGTTTAGGCTAGGGTTTTTTTATTTTTGGGTGGCTTTTTTATTTTGATAGGGCTATTAGATTAGGTGTAATTAGTTTAAATATCTGATAATTTCTTTTTTTATTTTGTGTAATTTAGTGGTTTTTTTTTGTAATTTAGGTAATTGTATTTAATTTAGGTAATTGTATTTAATTTAGGTAATTGATTTAATTGTAGTGTAAGGTTAGGTGTTAGGTTTTATTTCACAGGTAAATTTGTATTTATTTTAGTTAGTAAATAGTTAATAACTATTTACTAACTAGTATACCTAGTTAAAATAAATACAAACTTGCCTGTGAAATAAAAATAAAACCTAAGCTAGCTAAACTGTAAATATTAGTTATATTGTAGCTAGCTTAGGGTTTATTTTACAGGTAAGTATTTATTTTTAAATAGGAATTATTTAGTTATTAATAGTAGGTTTTATTTAGATTTATTTTAATTATATTAAAGTTAGGGGGTGTTAGGGTTAGATTTAGGTTTAGGGGTTAATATGTTTATTATAGTGGCGGTGATGTCCGGAGCGGCAGATTAGGGGTTAATAAATGTAGGTAGGTGGCGGGGATGTTGGGGCGGCAGATTAGGGGTTAATAATTTTTAACTAGTGTTTGTGAGGCGGGAGTGCGGCGGTTTAGTGGTTAATATGTTTATTATAGTGGTGGAGATGTCGAGAGCGGCAGATTAGAGGTTAATTTTATTTTAGTGTTAATAGGTAGCTTATGGGTGTTAGTGTACTTTGTAACACTTTAGTTATGAGTTTTATGCTACAACTTTGTAGCATAAAACTCATAACTACTGACTTTAGATTGCGTTACGAATCTTGCGGTATAGGCTGTGCCGCTCACTTTTTGGCCTCCCAGAAAAAGCTTGTAATATCGGCGCTATGGAAGTCCCATTGAAAAAAGACTTTACGCAAATTGCGTAAGTTAATTTGCGTTATGGCCAAAAAAGTGTGTGGTACAGCTTTTTTGACAAGACTCGTAATAGCAGCGGTAGTAAAAAAGCAGCATTATGACCCATAACACTGCTTTTTCACTCATAACACAAAACTCGTAATCTAGCCGATTGTTAATAACTTTGTCCCATTGCTGTTCTCAAAGTTACTGAGCACAATATATCAATTAATAATCACTCAGTACCGGCACTTTTTTGAAAAAAAAACTCTGTATGTATACGTATATATATATATATATATATATATATATATATATAAATATGTATGTGGAAAAAAACTAAAATATTTATAGTGGGAATAGGAATGCTATAGAAGGGAGCTGTTCTAAATAGGCATGAGTGAATATCATTGGTTCACACGCCTACAAAATACCTATATAAGGTTAATTGGTGCAGACCCATAAACATGTATGTCAAAAAATTATCGCCTAGATTACGAGTTTTGCGGTAACAGGGGTGCGGTGCTAACGAGGCTTTTTTTCCCACTGCTCCCTTAAGACAATGCTGGTATTACAGGTTTTTTTTAAATCTGGCGTTAGCCGCAAAAAGGTGAGCGTAGAGCAAAATTTAGCTCCACATCTCACCTCAATACCAGCGTTGCTTAAGTCAGCGGTGAGCTGGCTAAACGTGCTTGTGCACGATTTCCCCATAGGAAACAATGGGGCTGAGCTGGCTGAAAAAAAACCTAACACCTGCAAAAAAGCAGCGTTCAGCTCCTAACGCAGCCCCATTGTTTCCTATGGTAAATTAAAAGTTATGTCTACACCTAACACCCTAACATGAACCCCGAGTCTAATCACCCCTAATATTACACTTATTAACCTCTAATCTGCCTCCCCCGCTATCGCTGACACCTACATTATATTATTAACCCCTAATCTGCCGCTCCGGACACCACCGCCACCTACATTATACTTATGAACCCCTTATCTGCCCCCCCCAATGTCGCTGCAACTATATATATAATCTGCCTCCCCCGCTATTGCCGACACCTACATTATAGTTATTAACCCCTAATCTGCCCCCCCCCCAATGTCGCCGCAACTATATTAAATGTATTAACCCCTAATCTGCCGCCGCAAACGTCGCCGCCACTATTATAAATGTATTAACCCCTAAACCTAAGTCTAACCCTAACACCCCCTAATTTAAATATAATTTAAATTAAACTAAATAAATTTACAATAATTAAATAAATTACTCCTATTTAAAACTAAATACTTACCGATAAAATAAACTCTAAGTTAGCTACAATATAACTAATAGTTACATTGTAGCTAGCTTAGGGTTAATGTTTATTTTACAGGCAACTTTGCATTTATTTTAACTAGGAACAATAGTTATTAAATAGTAATTAACTATTTAATAACTTCCTAGTTAAAATAAATACAAATATACCTGTAAAATAAATCCTAACCTAAATTACAATTACACCTAACACTACACTATCATTAAATAAATTGCCTAAACTACCTACAATTAAATACAATTAAATTAAAGTACGAAAAAAAAAAACTACACTACAGAAAATAAAAAAAGAATTACAAGTATTTTAAACTAATTACACCTACTCTAATCCCCCTAATAAAATAAAAAAGCCCCCCAAAATAATAAAATTCCCTACCCTATACCAAATTACATATAGCCCTTAAAAGGGCCTTTTGCGGGGCATTGCCCCAAAGTAATCAGCTCTTTACCTGAAAAAAAAGACAATACCCCCCTCACAATTACAACCCACACCCAACCCTACTCTAAAACCCACCCAATCCCGCCTTAAAAAAAACCTAACACTACCCCACTGAAGATCTCCCTACCTTGAGCCGTCTTCACCCAGCTAGGCACAAGTGGTCCTCCAGAGGGGCAGAAGTCTTCATCCGATCCGGGCAGAAAAGGTCCTCCAAGCGGCAGAAGTCTTCATCCAGGCGGCATCTTCTATCTTCATCCATCCAGCCGACGCGGAGCCATCCTCTTCAAACGAAGTCCAAGCGAAGAATGAAGGTTCCTTTAAATGACGTCATCCAAGATGGCATCCCTTGAATTCCGATTAACTGATAGGATTCTATCAGCCAATCGGAATTAAGGTAGGAAAAATCCTATTGGCTGATCCAATCAGCCATTAGGATTGAAGTTCAATCCTATTGGCTGATTGGATCAGCCAATAGGATTGAGCTTGCATTCTATTGGCTGTTCCAATCAGCCAATAGAATGCAAACTCAATCCTTTTGGCTGATTGCATCAGCCAATAGGATTTTTCCTACCTTAATTACGATTGACTGATAGAATCCTATCAGCCAATCGGAATTCAAGGGACGCCATCTTGGATGACGTCATTTAAAGGAACCTTCATTCTTCGCTTGGACTTCATTTGAAGAGGATGTCTCTGCGTCGGCTGGCTTGAAGATGGGCCTGCTCTGCTCCGGATGGATGAAGATAGAAGATGCCATCTGGATGAAGACTTCTGCCGTTTGGAGGACCTCTTCTGCCCAGATCGGATGAAGACTTCTGCCTCTCTGGAGGACCACTTGTGCCTGGCTGGGTGAAGATGGCTCAAGGTAGGGAGATCTTCAGGGGGGTAGTGTTAGGTTTTTTTAAGGGGGGATTGGGTGGGTTTTAGAGTAGGGTTGGGTGTGTGGGTGGTGGGTTGTAATGTTGGGGGGGTATTGTCTTTTTATTTTCAGGTAAAAGAGCTGATTACCTTAGGGCAATGGTCCGCAAAAGGCCCTTTTAAGGGCTATTTGTAATTTAGTATAGGGTAGGGAATTTTATTATTTTGGGGGGCTTTTTTATTTTATTAGGGGGATTAGAGTAGGTGTAATTAGTTTAAAATTCTTGTAATTCTTTTTTTATTTTCTGTAATTTAGTGGGGTTTTTTATTTACTTCATTTATTTAATTTAATTGTATTTAATTGTAGGTAGTTTAGGTAATTTATTTAATGATAGTGTAGTGTTAGGTGTAATTGTAATTTAGGTTTGGATTTATTTTACAGGTATATTTGTATTTATTTTAACTAGGAAGTTATTAAATAGTTAATAACTATTTAATAACTATTGTACCTAGTTAAAATAAATACAAAGTTGCCTGTAAAATAAATATTAACCCTAAGCTAGATACAATGTAACTATTAGTTATATTGTAGCTGGCTTAGGGTTTATTTTATCGGTAAGTATTTAGTTTTAAATAGGAGTAATTTATTTAATTATGGTAAATTTATTTTGTTTAATTTAAATTATATTTAAGTTAGGGGGGTGTTAGGGTTAGGGTTAGACTTAGGTTTAGGGGTTAATACATTTAATATAGTAGCAGCGACATTGTGGGCGGCAGATTAGGGGTTAATAAATGTAGGTAGGCGTCGGCGATGTTAGGGCAGGCAGATTAGGGGTTAATAATATTTAACTAATGTTTGCAAGGCGGGAGTGCGGCGGTTTAGGGGTTAATATATTTATTAAAGTGGCGGCGATGTCCGGTCGGCAGATTAGGGGTTAATATATTTATTAAAGTGTTTCCGATGTGGGGGGGGGGGCTCGGTTTAGGGGTTAATAGGTAGTTTATGGGTGTTAGTGTACTTTTTAGAACTTTAGTTAAGAGTTTTATGTTACAGCGTTAGCCCGTAAAACACGTACCTACTGACTTTTAAATGCGGTAGAAGTCTTGACAGGAGAGGGTCTACCGCTCACTTCTTCCAAGACTCGTAGTACCAAAAGATAGGATACGCAATTGACGTAAGGGGATTTGCGGTATGCTCGAGTCGCGGGAAGAAAAGTGAGCGGTACACCTGTACCTGCCAGACTCGTAATACCAGCGGGCATTAAAAAGCAGCGTTGGGACCCCTCAACGCTGCTTTTTAAGGCTAACGCAAGACTCGTAATCTAGGTGTATATTAGTAGAAGTAGAATGACATGATATATTCAGACTAGTAAAGTACAGATAATTTAACACTCTTTTTTATAAAAATCAGACAGTTCTAGTAAGTCATACAAAAGATAAATATTTATTAAATAAAGAACAAATGTAAAACCAGAGTGCCACAGCGTTATGGGAAAGTATATGGCAGTATATGGCATAAGATATATATGACCGGTCAAGTGAGAATACTGAGCTCAAAGTTACCTGCACTTGCATAAGTAGCAAAGTAAACTTATTGCATTTATAATGGTAAGACTCAGACCAACTACACCCAACTGCTCATAGAACCCCCAAGAAAACTAGCAGGTATAGCCTGGGCAGTGATATAAACCTGGGATCTAAGTTGTCATGAGAGTACTAAAAATATCATGCTAAATGCAAATCTCTTACATTATAACAGTGACCTACAGCGGCATAGTGATGGCTGTATGCAGATATGCTGAAAGTGCAGATTAGACAATTCCTATGACCAAGCGGTAGTCAGGTGCAAGAGATTATGCTTGTTCATGCAATGCAGTCAATACGGACAAAAGTTAGCAAGGTAGCATAAACTACTATTAGACTAAAGCATAGGGGTTCATGCACAAAGCACATAGCATGGAGGATTTCTCCAGGAACTGCGGAGTTAGTATATCTTGTTATCTCTCACAGTTAGTCAGCAAGCAGTCAAACAAACCATTAGGCAGATGTATGCACAGACTTTCAGCCTGTTCATCAACTCATATGATCTTTGCAACCCTTGCTTTAAGTCTCAGACCAAGTCTGTCCGCTTGACAAACAAACAGCTACCATCGGCGTGATAGAGCTTTCATGCAAGGACTGACTGGTTCTTGCATGAACAAGCATAATCTCTTGCATCTGACTACCGCTTGGACATAGGAATTATCTAATTTGCACTTTCAGTTTATCTGCATACAGCCGTCACTATGTCGCTATAGGTCACTGTTCTAATGTATGAGATTTGCATTCAATCAAATAGTATGTAATGAGATCAGCTCATTGGTCGTTGTTAACACCACAAATAATATCACATACAATGAGCAGAGAGCGCTAATGGAGATACAAAACTGGGATGGCATGGTCATTAAAGGATCCGACAAAGGAGCAAACATTGTAATCTGGCCAACTGAGAAATATATGCATGAAGCATACAGACAACTAGATAATCAAGATTGCTATAAAAAAATAATATTCAATCCAACAGCATCTTACATCAAAGAATACAATCATATAATTCAGAAGGCCAAAATAGGCGATGTGATCAATAATCAAGAACAAAAATATCTGAACGTGATCAATCCAAGGATCTCTACCATGTATTTCATCCCAAAAATACACAAAAATGTCACCAATCCTCCGGCCCACTAATTGTGCCAGGCAATGGATGCCTGACAGAAAAGGCAAGTAGATATATCGACAAAAAGCTAAGAAACTTTGTAGAAGAGCTACCCTTGTATGTAACGGATACTACTGAAGTATTACAACGTATAGATGGAATCCAATTAAAATCTGAAACATGGCGGCGGAGATAGCCATCTAGGGAGTAAGACATGTCCTGATAGAGCTCCAGATTCTACAGGGAGTGCAGAATTATTAGGCAAGTTGTATTTTTGAGGATTAATTTTATTATTGAACAACAACCATGTTCTCAATGAACCCAAAAAACTAATTAATATCAAAGCTGAATAGTTTTGGAAGTAGTTTTTAGTTTGTTTTTAGTTATAGCTATTTTAGGGGGATATCTGTGTGTGCAGGTGACTATTACTGTGCATAATTATTAGGCAACTTAACAAAAAACAAATATATACCCATTTCAATTATTTATTTTTACCAGTGAAACCAATATAACATCTCAACATTCACAAATATACATTTCTGACATTCAAAAACAAAACAAAAACAAATCAGTGACCAATATAGCCACCTTTCTTTGCAAGGACACTCAAAAGCCTGCCATCCACGGATTCTGTCAGTGTTTTGATCTGTTCACCATCAACATTGCGTGCAGCAGCAACCAAAGCCTCCAGACACTGTTCAGAGAGGTGTACTGTTTTCCCTCCTTGTAAATCTCACATTTGATGATGGACCACATCCAATCCAGCCACGGGCCCATCCATCATCAAGACTCACTCTCATTTCATCAGTCCATAAAACCTTAGAAAAATCAGTCTTGAGATATTTCTTGGCCCAGTCTTGACGTTTCAGCTTGTGTGTCTTGTTCAGTGGTGGTCGTCTTTCAGCCTTTCTTACCTTGGCCATGTCTCTGAGTATTGCACACCTTGTGCTTTTGGGCACTCCAGTGATGTTGCAGCTCTGAAATATGGCCAAACTGGTGGCAAGTGGCATCTTGGCAGCTGCACGCTTGACTTTTCTCAGTTCATGGGCAGTTATTTTGCGCCTTGGTTTTTCCACACGCTTCTTGCGACCCTGTTGACTATTTTGAATGAAACGCTTGATTGTTCGATGATCACGCTTCAGAAGCTTTGCAATTTTAAGAGTGCTGCATCCCTCTGCAAGATATCTCACTATTTTTTACTTTTCTGAGCCTGTCAAGTCCTTCTTTTGACCCATTTTACCAAAGGAAAGGAAGTTGCCTAATAATTATGCACACCTGATATAGGGTGTTGATGTCATTAGACCACACCCCTTCTCATTACAGAGATGCACATCACCTAATATGCTTAATTGGTAGTAGGCTTTCGAGCCTATACAGCTTGGAGTAAGACAACATGCATAAAGAGGATGATGTGGTCAAAATACTCATTTGCCTAATAATTCTGCACTCCCTGTAAATACTTTAAAACAGCTTCTATTTATGTAGTTTTTTGCAAAATGCTCTGCGAACCAAGATTTTCAAGGGATAATGCCACTCATTTAGCTCAGAGATAGCTAGAAGCGCAGAAACCTACAGAAGATTCAGCTTTTTAATCTGAGGATAACCACGCAGCATTATACTCCATTGCCTGGGGAGCTATGGGACAGTGTGAATCATAAGCAGCAATAATCTTGTGAAGGAGCAGCTCTACTCCTATACACTACAATATCGCTCAGTATAAATGCCCATAATGCTAATTATTTTGTGGGTCTGCTATACCATCGTAGAGCGAATTCATGCCCAAAATGGCGGAGATCATTCTACTTCTGCAGAAGCTGGAAGACAAGCTCGACACTCATTTCCTCCTACTACGGGCAGAACTTATTTCTGACCGGAGTCCAGCGAGAGAGGAGAGCGGACTTAGCAAGAGGAGGTCACAGTGTACAAGTATGAAGCAGCAACTGACTAATACGCACTCACCTGACTACACCACAGGAAAGCCTATACCGGCAGCAGCCTTTTGGTGCGACCTAATTCGACCGGAGAGAGGTGCGCAGCTCTCGACCCCCCAACTCTACCCTGAGCCAAAACCTACCTCTACACTGGCGCAGAGACTGTCGCGCTTATACCGGCCCCTTGACCACGGAGGGGCGATCGACTTCCGTGGCCGGGGTCTGGAGTCCTTTGATCTTCTGGCCTCCTGCGGAGGCCCTGTGTCTGGGTTGTGGAGAGATAGCTCACTGCTCCTGAGTCCTGCCTCGCCTTCCTCGGCACCCACTCCGGACAAGAGCCATCCTGTACTACAGCATGACCTACAGGTCCCTTTGTGTCGGTCATCAGACTGCAAGACCGGAGTGGGGTAAATTCTATCCAGCTGGTATGATGTGCTGGAGTATGATTAACAGTTAACTGTACCTAGCCATATAGCCATTAACTCATAGCAGGCTGCAGAAGATTTTACCAATAATGGACTAAATGATGGTTCTTCAGGGAACCTAAGAACATGGCCTGCAAACTATATAAACGTGGTTCAATTGACTCTGTTTATCTATTACACTATTCTATAGCCTGTTTAGCTTATATCGTTCTTGGTTTACAACTTTTTAGTTGAGTTTCTGAAAGGATGTTATTCTGTTTCTTATGCTATGTATTTATTTTTTGTCCCACACATTATACAGCAGTATATGTTTATATTAAGTAGAGGGCACACATCCAAGCTGCTAATTTTTCTTAAAGCACAAATCACCCACATACCAGCCTTTCATCCCAGAGTGTTTATTTGCTTTAGTGTATGTGAATTTTGTTATTAAGCATACTGTGTAATGGAGATAACTAGGGTATTGGTAATTCTCATTCACGTCAGTGTACGGATCTTTGTTAACACTTTATGACGGGAACACGCAGGTCGCCAACCGTACCTCCCCTTCCTCTCACCTCTATGTTAATATGGACTTTATGATGTAATCTAGTATTGTGACTTACAGATCTCCCATATGACCTTACACATCCATACAAGCAATTGGGAAACAACTTCCCACACATTTATATGAGCTAAGTATGAGACCCTATTTTTTAGTAGCTGACTTCATAATGTCCCTTAACTATATGTACCTAGTACCTCCAGATTACCTAGTCATTACATGTTTGTCTAACTAGTACATTATGGTAAGCCATAGCTTGGGTTAGTCAGTTGTGCTCATTCACTCCTTATCTCATAGCTCATATATTAAATGCAGGATCGACTTTTAAAACCCTTTGTTATGTTACTAAGTGTTTATATTGTATAGTTTATTAATTCTGGGTTTACCTAGGTTTTATCAAGTAATTCTAAGGGATATTCAGGGAGTGCAGAATTATTAGGCAAATTAGTATTTTGACCACATCATCCTCTTTATGCATGTTGTCTTACTCCAAGCTGTATAGGCTCGAAAGCCTACTACCAATTAAGCATATTAGGTGATGTGCATCTCTGTAATGAGAAGGGGTGTGGTCTAATGACATCAACACCCTATATCAGGTGTGCATAATTATTAGGCAACTTCCTTTCCTTTGGCAAAATGGGTCAAAAGAAGGACTTGACAGGCTCAGAAAAGTCAAAAATAGTGAGATATCTTGCAGAGGGATGCAGCACTCTTAAAATTGCAAAGCTTCTGAAGCGTGATCATCGAACAATCAAGCGTTTCATTCAAAATAGTCAACAGGGTCGCAAGAAGCGTGTGGAAAAACCAAGGCGCAAAATAACTGCCCATGAACTGAGAAAAGTCAAGCATGCAGCTGCCAAGATGCCACTTGCCACCAGTTTGGCCATATTTCAGAACTGCAACATCACTGGAGTGCCCAAAAGCACAAGGTGTGCAATACTCAGAGACATGGCCAAGGTAAGAAAGGCTGAAAGACGACCACCACTGAACAAGACACACAAGCTGAAACGTCAAGACTGGGCCAAGAAATATCTCTAAGGTTTTATGGACTGATGAAATGAGAGTGAGTCTTGATGGGCCAGATGGATGGGCCCGTGGCTGGATTGGTAAAGGGCAGAGAGCTCCAGTCCGACTCAGACGCCAGCAAGGTGGAGGTGGAGTACTGGTTTGGGCTATTATCATCAAAGATGAGCTTGTGGGGCCTTTTCGGGTTGAGGATGGAGTCAAGCTCAACTCCCAGTCCTACTGCCAGTTTCTGGAAGACACCTTCTTCAAGCAGTGGTACAGGAAGAAGTCTGCATCCTTCAAGAAAAACATGATTTTCATGCAGGACAATGCTCCATCACACGCGTCCAAGTACTCCACAGCGTGGCTGGCAAGAAAGGGTATAAAAGAAGAAAATCTAATGACATGGCCTCCTTGTTCACCTGATCTGAACCCCATTGAGAACCTGTGGTCCATCATCAAATGTGAGATTTACAAGGAGGGAAAACAGTACACCTCTCTGAACAGTGTCTGGGAGGCTGTGGTTGCTGCTGCACGCAATGTTGATGGTGAACAGATCAAAACACTGACAGAATCCATGGATGGCAGGCTTTTGAGTGTCCTTGCAAAGAAAGGTGGCTATATTGGTCACTGATTTGTTTTTGTTTTGTTTTTGAATGTCAGAAATGTATATTTGTGAATGTTGAGATGTTATATTGGTTTCACTGGTAAAAATAAATAATTGAAAAGGGTATATTTGTTTTTTGTTAAGTTGCCTAATAATTATGCACAGTAATAGTCACCTGCACACACAGATATCCCCCTAAAATAGCTATAACTAAAAACAAACTAAAAACTACTTCCAAAACTATTCAGCTTTGATATTAATGAGTTTTTGGGTTCATTGAGAACATGGTTGTTGTTCAATAATAAAATTAATCCTCAAAAATACAACTTGCCTAATAATTCTGCACTCCCTGTAAATATATGAATACCTACTTATATTTACCACTCATCCCACCTACTTCTATGTGGCTTAATAATATGTCTTACATAACAAAACTCCTTTTTTTAGCTTTATTATATATGAGTCAAGATAATGGAGATTTTTTTTATACCTAATGTATGCACGCTCTTCAAGGGCTAGGTTTGAGGAACCCGGTCACATTAGTACTGCAGCATAATTACATTGTAGGCTAATAACTAGTACAGCAGTTAAGCCTTATATAGCATAGTTGTTATTGACCTCTGAAATCTTTTACAATAACATAAGGGTATATATCTCTCTTGCCTATTCCCCACGCCATCTCCCTTTAATTCTAAACTAATTATATTAGCATTGCTATCCCTCCCCCTTTAATTGAACAACTAACACAACTTCTGCCCTGCTCCATTTGTTTAATGGTAACAGATGTTCCAGATTTTCCCCAATATTTACCTGTGTGACCCTTCTAGTCTTTAACCCATACAACCCTCCTCCATAGATACTCACACTTAATGGCACTAAATGTCATATGGCTTATACTGATATTTTCTTCTGCAACTACCTTCTTTTATAATTACATAAAGTCCCGCCATATTCCTTAATCTGCCCTCATACTTATGGCTTCGCCCCTCCACCCTTTCCCTTATTTACAGTGCGGTGCTTACCCGCTGAAATTCCCCCCCCATACTATACTATTCATTCACTTTCTATCTGAAGCTCATTAAGAGCTACCCATTTGACCTTCATCTAGTTTCTATGCTTATAGGTCGTTTGGCCTTAATGTGTGTTCTTCATGGGTTGGTCATTTATGCTATCTTATTGTAAAATTGAGGTTCCATTTGCCTATCTATTGTGTACTTTATAACTGTCGAAATATTTTACGCAATTGTATTTGTGTCTTTTTTTCTTTTTTTTTTGTCACTTAAAGGCGATCTATGTTTAATGTTTGTTATGCAAAACCTCAATAAAAAAAATAATTAAAAAAAATAAAAATCTGAAACATGGCTAGTGACGGCCGACATAGAATCGTTATATACAAGTATTGCACACTCATTAGTTGTAAAGGCAGTACAAGACTTTTTGGATAATGACTCTATAGAATCTAAGGAACATAATGATTTTATTTTGGAATTGTTGGATTTTGTATTGAATCATAATTTTTTTGTATTTAATGATAGATACTATCTACAAACACGAGGTACAGCAATGGGCACAGCATGTTCCCCCACTTACGCCAACCTTTTCTTAGGCTGGTGGGAGAAGAAAGTGGTGTTCACAGACAGTAATGCACAATATATGGATTTAATCCCACTGTGGATTTGTTACAATGACAATATTATGTTTATATGGGAGGGAACTAAAACAGAGTTAGAATCATTTCTGACCATCCTCAACAACAATAATATCAACATAAAATTAACATATGAATACAGCTTGACAGAGATCAATTTTTTAGACCTAAAAATCCAGAAAGATGAATGTGTGAATTTGAAAACAGATTTATACCGCAAAAAGACTGCAACCAACTCCATCTTACACCATACAAGTGCTCATGCATCTAGCACTCTTAAATCATTACCAGTCAGTGAATTTCTCAGAATACGCAGAAACTGCTCCACTCTGGAAATTTTCAACGCCAGGGCTTCTGAATTAGAAACAAAACTCAAAGAACAAGGCTACAGCAATAGAAGCCTCAAAAATGTCAAATACAGAGCTCTACACACTCCTAGAACAGAACTGTTACACCTAAAATCCAAACCCAAGGATGAGCAAGTAAGGCTGATAACCATGTACAACTCACAAATGAAAGATGTAACCAAAATCATAAATAAATCTTGGAAGATTTTGAAAAATGATCCAGATTTAGACAGGACTCTGGGAGATAGGGGGCCCGATCCGATATGCAGCGTCGCCCGCAAAAGCCGGCGACGCCAAATTTTGCGCTGGTTTGGTATCCTATATACGGCGTAACCTAGAAGTTACGCTCGTATATTTCTGCCTTCGGCCGTAGTTTTTTGGCCCATAGACAGGTATACCAAACTAGCGCAGTTTGGTATCCAATATACAGCGTAAGGACTTACGTGGCGAAAATGGAGAAATCTTACTCCATTTTCACCTCGCCACAAAATGCAGGCGTAGTAAGCCTTACGCTGAGTATTGGAGCCCTGTAGCTCCCTAAACTACCTGCAAAATAAAACCTAACACCTAACGCATGCGCAATGTCTATCTACCTGTCAACCGCGAACCCCCACCACAATCCCTAATAAAGTGTTTAACCCCTAAACCGCCGCTCCCGGACCCTGCCGCCACCTACATTAAATGTCTAACCCCCTAATGTGATCCCCCTACACCGCCGCCACCTACATTAAAATTATTAAGCCCTAATGTAATCCCCCTACACCGCCGCCATCTATATTAAAATTATTACCCCCTAATGTGAGCCCCCTACCCCCCCGCCACCTATTTTAACTATATTACCCCCTAATCTAATCCCCCTACTCCGCCACCACCTATTTTAACTATATTACCCCCTAATCTAATCCCCCTACACCGCCGCCACCTATATTAAAATGATTAACCAGTAATCTAATCCCCTTACACCGCCGCCACCTATATTAAATGTATTAACCCATAATCTAATCCCCCTACACCGCCGCCACCTATATTAAATGTATTACCCCCTAAAATACTAAAATGTCCCTACCCTAAACTAAATTACAAATAGCCCCGAAAAGGGCTTTTTGCGTGGCATTGCCCCAAAGTAACCAGCTCTATTACCAGCCCTTAAAAGGGCCTTTTGCGGGGCATTGCCCCAAAGTAACCAGCTCTATTACCAGCCCTTAAAAGGGCCTTTTGCGGGGCATTGTCACAAAGTAATCATCTCTTTTACCTGTAATCCAATCCCCCTACACCGCCGCCACCTATAATAAATATATTAACCCCTAATCAAATCCCCCAACACCACCGCCACCTATATTAACTATATTAACCCTAATCATATTAGGGTTAATATAGTTAAAATAGTTATTATATTATATATATTATTAATTTACGGTTAGATTTAGAGTTTGGCGGCCAAAGGGGTGCGTTAGCTACGCGTGCTTTTTTTCTCCCGCACCTTTTAAATACCGCTGGTATTTAGAGTTCACAGAATGGCTGGGTTTTCAGTGCGTTAGGCTCCAAAAAGGGAGCCTAGAGCATAATTTAACGCCACTGCAACTCTAGATACCAGCGGTGCTTACGGACGCGGCCAGCTTCAAAAACGTGCTCGTGCACGATATCCCCATAGAAAACAATGGGGCAGTTTGAGCTGAAAAAAACCTAACACCTGCAAAAAAGCAGCGTTCAGCTCTTAACGCAGCCCCATTGTTTTCTATGGGGAAACACTTCCTACGTCTGCACCTAACACCCTAACATGTACCCCGAGTCTAAACACCCCTAACCTTACACTTATTAACCCCTAATCTGCCGCCCCCGCTATCGCTGACCCCTGCATATTATTATTAACCCCTAATCTGCCGCTCCGTATACCGCCGCTACCTACATTATCCCTATGTACCCCTAATCTGCTGCCCCTAACACTGCCGACCCCTATATTATATTTATTAACCCCTAATCTGCCCCCCACAACGTCGCCGCCAGCTACCTACAATAATTAACCCCTAATCTGCCGATCGGAGCTCACCGCTACTATAATAAATGTATTAACCCCTAAAGCTAAGTCTAACCCTAACACTAACACCCCCCTAAGTTAAATATAATTTTTATCTAACGAAATAAATTAACTCTTATTAAATAAATTATTCCTATTTAAATCTAAATACTTACCTGTAAAATAAACCCTAGTATAGCTACAATATAAATTATAATTATATTGTAGCTATTTTAGGATTAATATTTATTTTACAGGCAACTTTGTATTTATTTTAACCAGGTACAATAGCTATTAAATAGTTAAGAACTATTTAATAGCTACCTAGTTAAAATAATTACAAAATTACCTGTAAAATAAATCCTAACCTAAGTTACAATTAAACCTAACACTACACTATCAATAAATAAATTAAATAAACTACCTACAATTATCTACAATTAAACCTAACACTACACTATCAATAAATAAATTAAATACAATTCCTACAAATAAATACAATTAAATAAACTAACTAAAGTACAAAAAATAAAAAAGAACTAAGTTACAAAAAATAAAATTTTTTTTACAAACATTAGAAAAAGATTACAACAATTTTAAACTAATTACACCTACTCTAAGCCCCCTAATAAAATAACAAAGACCCCCAAAATAAAAAAATGCCCTACCCTATTCTAAATTACAAAAGTTCAAAGCTCTTTTACCTTACCAGCCCTTAAAAGGGCCCTTTGCGGGGCATGCCCCAAAGAATTCAGCTCTTTTGCCTGTAAAAAAAAACATACAATACCCCCCCCAACATTACAACCCACCACCCACATACCCCTAATCTAACCCAAACCCCCTTAAATAAACCTAACACTAAGCCCCTGAAGATCTTCCTACCTTGTCTTCACCATGCCAGGTATTCACCATGCCAGGTATCACCGATCGTTCCAGGCTCCGAAATCTTCATCCAAGCCCAAGCTTGGGCTGGCGATCCATAATCCGGCGGCTGAAGAGGTCCAGAAGAGGCTCCAAAGTCTTCATCCTATCCGGGAAGAAGAGGCGATCCGGACCGGCAACCATCTTGATCCAAGCGGCATCTTCTATCTTCATCCGATGACGATGGAATCAGCCAATCAGGATCAAGTTCAATCCGATTGGCTGATTCAATCAGCCAATCAGATTGAGCTTGCATTCTATTGGCATTCTATTGGCTGTTCCGATTAGCCAATAGAATGCGAGATCAATCTGATTGGCTGATCGGATCAGCCAATCGGATTGAACTTGATTCTGATTGGCTGATTCCATCAGCCAATCAGAATTTTCCGACCTTAATTCCGATTGGCTGATAGAATCCTATCAGCCAATCGGAATTCGAGGGAAGCCATATTGGATGACGTCCCTTAAAGGAACCGTCATTCGTCGGGAAGTCGTCGGAAGAAGAAGATGGGTCTGCGGTGGAGGTCTTCAAGATGGAGCCGGTCGTCATCGGATGAAGATAGAAGATGCCGCTTGGATCAAGATGGTTGCCGGTCCGGATCGCCTCTTCTTCCCGGATACGATGAAGACTTTGGAGCCTCTTCTGGACCTCTTCAGCCGCCGGATTATGGATCGCCAGCCCCCGCTTGGGCTTGGATGAAGATTTCGGAGCCTGGAACGATCGGTGATACCTGGCATGGTGAAGACAAGGTAGGAAGATCTTCAGGGGCTTAGTGTTAGGTTTATTTAAGGGGAGTTTGGGTTAGATTAGGGGTATGTGGGTGGTGGGTTTTAATGTTGGGGGGGTATTGTATGTTTTTTTTTACAGGCAAAAGAGCTGAATTCTTTGGGGCATGCCCCACAAAGGGCCCTTTTCAGGGCTGGTAAGGTAAAAGAGCTTTGAACTTTTTTAATTTAGAATAGGGTAGGGCATTTTTTTATTTTGGGGGCTTTGTTATTTTATTAGGGGGCTTAGAGTAGGTGTAATTAGTTTAAAATTGTTGTAATATTTTTCTTATGTTTGTAAATATTTTTTTATTTTTTGTAACTTAGTTCTTTTTTATTTTTTGTACTTTAGTTAGTTTATTTAAATGTATTTATTTGTAGGTATTGTATTTAATTAATTTATTGATAGTGTAGTGTTAGGTTTAATTGAAGGTAATTGGAGGTATTTTATTTAATTAATTTATTGATAGTGTAGTGTTAGGTTTAATTGTAACTTAGGTTAGGATTTATTTTACAAGTAATTTTGTAATTATTTTAACTAGGTAACTATTAAATAGTTATTAACTATTTAATAGCTATTGTACCTGGTTAAAATAAATACAAAGTTGCCTGTAAAATAAATATTAATCCTAAAATAGCTACAATATAATTATCATTTATATTGTAGCTTTATTAGGATTTATTTTACAGGTAAGTATTTAGCTTTAAATAGGAATAATTTATTTAATAATAGTTAATTTATTTCGTTAGATTTAAATTATATTTAACTTAGGGGGGTGTTAGGGTTAGGGTTAGACTTATCTTTAGGGGTTAAAAAATTTATTAGAATAGCGGTGAGCTCCGGTCGGCAGATTAGGGGTTAATGTTTGAAGTTAGGTGTCGGCGATGTTAGGGAGGGCAGATTAGGGGTTAATACTATTTATTATAGGGTTATTGAGGCGGAAGTGAGGCGGATTAGGGGTTAATAACTTTATTATAATAGCGGCGCGGTCCGGTCGGCAGATTAGGGGTTAATAAGTGTAGGCAGGTGGAGGCGACATTGAGGGGGGCAGATTAGGGGTTAATAAATATAATATAGGGGTCGGCGGTGTTAGGGGGGGCAGCAGATTAGGGTTACATAAGGATAACGTACCTTGCGGCGGCGTGCGGACGGCAGATTAGGGGTTAAAAAATTTTAATAGAGTGGCGGCGATGTGGGGGGACCTTGGTTTAGGGGTACATAGGTAGTTTATGGGTGTTAGTGTACTTTAGAGCACAGTAGTTAAGAGCTTTATAAACCGGCGTTAGCCCAGAAAGCTCTTAACTACTGTTTTTTTTCTGCGGCTGGAGTTTTGTCATTAGATTTCTAACGCTCACTTCAGCCATGACTCTAAATACCGGCGTTAGAAAGATCCCATTGAGAAGATAGGATACGCAATTGACGTAAGGGAATCTGCGGTATGGAAAAGTCGCGGCTGGAAAGTGAGACCCTTTAATGACTGACTCTAAATACCAGAGGGCGGTAAAAACCAGCGTTAGGAGCCTCTAACGCTGGTTTTGACGGCTACCGCCCAACTCTAAATCTAGGCCATAGTTAATAATAAATATAGTTATTATATTATATATATTAACTATATTAACCCTATCTAACCCTAACACCCCTAACTTAATTATTATTGCAATAAATCTAAATAATATTAATATTATTAACTAAAATATTCCTATTTAAAACTAAATACTTACCTATAAAATAAACCTTAAGATAGGTACAATATAATTAATAATTACATTGTAGCTATTTTAGGGTTTATATTTATTTTACAGGTAACTTGGTATTTATTTTAACTAGGTACTATAGCTATTAAATAGTTAATAACTATTTAATAGCTACCTAGTTAAAGTAATTACCAATTTACCTGTAAAATAAATCCTAACCTAAGTTACAAATACACCTACACTATCAATAAATTAATTAAATAAACTACAATTATCTAAACTAAAATATAATAAATACACTAAACTAAATTACAAAAAAAACAAACACTAAATTACAAAAAATAAAAAAAGATTACAAGAATTTTAAGCTAATTACACATAATCTAAGCCCCCTAATAAAATAACAAAGCCCCCCAAAATAAAAAAATGTCCCTACCCTAAACTAAATTACAAAAAGTAATCAGCTCTATTACCAGCCCTTAAAAGGGCCTTTTGTGGGGCACTGCCCCAAAGTAATCAGCTCTTTTACCTGTTGAAAAAAAGAACACCCCCCCATTACAACCCACCACCCACACACCCCTACTCTAAAACCCACCCTATCCCTAAGTCGCGGCTGGAAAGTGAGACCCTTTAATGACTGACTCTAAATACCAGAGGGCGGTAAAAAACAGCGTTAGGAGCCTCTAACGCTGGTTTTGACGGCTACCGCCCAACTCTAAATCTAGGCCATAGTTAATAATAAATATAGTTATTATATTATATATATTAACTATATTAACCCTATCTAACCCTAACAACCCTAACTTAATTATTATTGCAATAAATCTAAATAATATTAATATTATTAACTAAAATATTCCTATTTAAAACTAAATACTTACCTATAAAATAAACCTTAAGATAGGTACAATATAATTAATAATTACATTGTAGCTATTTTAGGGTTTATATTTATTTTACAGGTAACTTGGTATTTATTTTAACTAGGTACTATAGCTATTAAATAGTTAATAACTATTTAATAGCTACCTAGTTAAAATAATTACCAATTTACCTGTAAAATAAATCCTAACCTAAGTTACAAATACACCTACACTATCAATACATTAATTAAATAAACTACAATTATCTAAACTAAAATATAATAAATACACTAAACTAAATTACAAAAAAAACAAACACTAAATTACAAAAAATAAAAAAAGATTACAAGAATTTTAAGCTAATTACACATAATCTAAGCCCCCTAATAAAATAACAAAGCCCCCCAAAATAAAAAAATGTCCCTACCCTAAACTAAATTACAAAAAGTAATCAGCTCTATTACCAGCCCTTAAAAGGGCCTTTTGTGGGGCACTGCCCCAAAGTAATCAGCTCTTTTACCTGTTGAAAAAAAGAACACCCCCCCATTACAACCCACCACCCACACACCCCTACTCTAAAACCCACCCTATCCCTAAGTCGCGGCTGGAAAGTGAGACCCTTTAATAACTGACTCTAAATACCAGAGGGCGGTAAAAACCAGCGTTAGGAGCCTCTAACGCTGGTTTTGACGGCTACCGCCCAACTCTAAATCTAGGCCATAGTTAATAATAAATATAGTTATTATATTATATATATTAACTATATTAACCCTATCTAACCCTAACACCCCTAACTTAATTATTATTGCAATAAATCTAAATAATATTAATATTATTAACTAAAATATTCCTATTTAAAACTAAATACTTACCTATAAAATAAACCTTAAGATAGGTACAATATAATTAATAATTACATTGTAGCTATTTTAGGGTTTATATTTATTTTACAGGTAACTTGGTATTTATTTTAACTAGGTACTATAGCTATTAAATAGTTAATAACTATTTAATAGCTACCTAGTTAAAATAATTACCAATTTACCTGTAAAATAAATCCTAACCTAAGTTACAAATACACCTACACTATCAATAAATTAATTAAATAAACTACAATTATCTAAACTAAAATATAATAAATACACTAAACTAAATTACAAAAAAAACAAACACTAAATTACAAAAAATAAAAAAAGATTACAAGAATTTTAAGCTAATTACACATAATCTAAGCCCCCTAATAAAATAACAAAGCCCCCCAAAATAAAAAAATGTCCCTACCCTAAACTAAATTACAAAAAGTAATCAGCTCTATTACCAGCCCTTAAAAGGGCCTTTTGTGGGGCACTGCCCCAAAGTAATCAGCTCTTTTACCTGTTGAAAAAAAGAACACCCCCCCATTACAACCCACCACCCACACACCCCTACTCTAAAACCCACCCTATCCCCCCTTAAAAAAAGTCTAACCCCCAAATGCTCCTTACCTGTCCTGAAGACCGGCGGAGAAGGTCCTGTTCAAGGCGGAGAAGTCTTCTTCCAGGCGGTGACCTCTTCTTCTTCCAGGAACCAGCAGGCACAGAGCGGAGGAGTTGAAGACCGATGACCGCGAAGACCGTCCTCTCTGGAACTGAAGACCGGCGATGCAGGAACTAAAGATCGGCAATGCTGGAAGCCAATAGAATTACAGCCAATAGAATTACAGTAGCTCTTATTCTATTGGCTATTCAAATCAGCCAATAGAATTAAAGTAGCTTTCATCCGATTGGCTGATTTGAATTTGAAAGCTCAAATCAGCCAATAGGAATTCAAGGGACGCCATTTTTAATCGCGTACCTTGAATTCCGAATCAGTGTACGGCGGCGATCATATGAAGAGGATCCTCCACGCTCCATGGCTCTGGTCTTCAGTTCCAGCATTGCCGATCTTCAGTTCTGGAATCGCCGGTCTTCAGTTCCAGAGAGGACGGTCCTCAGCTCCGCGGTCATAGGTCTTCAACTGCTCCGCTCCGGCTGGTTCCTGGAAGAAGAAGAGGTCGCCGCCTGGAAGAAGACTTCTCCGTCTGGAACAGGACCTTCTCCGCCGGTCTTCAGGACAGGTAAGGAGCACTTGGGGGTTACACACCCAGTACAGGTCGTTCTCCTTCAGCCTTTTTATACGAGGGTCCCCGACCCTCAACAGGCACGACAGCATGAAAGACCCCATATGCCATGACTTCCTTTTGCACAATCGAGTACAGGTATGGCATCGATTTTAGGAAACCGGAGATAATTTTTAGGAACCGGGAGATGGAAAAAGATGCTTGGACACCCAGTACAGGTCGTTCTCTTTCAGCCTTTTTATACGAGGGTCCCCGACCCTCAACAGGCACGACAGCATGAAAGACCCCATCTGCCATGACTTACTTTTGCACAATCGAGTACAGGTATGGCATCGATTTTAGGAACCCGGAGATAATTTTTAGGAACCGGGAGATGGAAAAAGATGCTTGGACACCTAGTACAGGTCGTTCTCCTTCAGCCTTTTTATACGAGGGTCCCTGACCCTAAACAGACACGACAGCATGAAAGAACCCATATGCCATGACTTCCTTTTGCACAATCGAGTACAGGTATGGCATCGATTTTAGTAACCCGGAGATATTTTTTAGGAACCGGGAGATGGAAAAAGATGCTTGGACACCCAGTTCAGGTCGTTCTCCTTCAGCCATTTTATACGAGGGTCCCCGACCCTCAACAGGCCCGACAGCATGAAAGACCCCATATGCCATGACTTCCTTTTGCACAATCGAGTACAGGTATGGCATCGTTTTTAGGAACCCGGAGATAATTTTTAGGAACCGGGAGATGGAAAAAGATGCTTGGTTGGTCCTCCTACTTCAAATTTATGGCACTACGTGTGCAATCTACTGTGCCACCAGATATGAGTGGTGTGTTAAGTAGTACTATTCTTAGCAGTTTAATCCCTGTTATGTGTCTTTTTTTGGTTTGGGTTTTGTAGCCACAGTGCAGCACCAGAGGCCAGAAAAATTAGGCATGTACAAATGCCTGAAAAATTAGCAGCGGTCAGAAAAATGCATGTTTGTTTGACAGTTCGAAAGTGCCCTAAAGCATTGGGGCTTGAACCCTACTTGTTGGCGGATAAGTCACGCAAGTCATCCAGCATTCGAAGATAAAATACAGCAGCGTGTGTACCATTTGTAGCCCAAGGCAGCTCATCTCATCAGGCCTTTTTTACTCGAATATATCGCACAATGTCAGTCCCTTCGGGATCCATCCCTCATTCATTTTAATAAAGGTGAGATAATCAAGATTTTTTTGACCTAGGCGACTTCTCTTCTCAATGACAATACCTCCTACTGCACTGAAGGTCCTTTCTAACAAGACACTTGAAGCGGGGCAGGCCAGAAGTTCGATTGCAAATTGGGTTAGCTCAGGCCACAGGTCAAGCCTGCACACCCAGTAGTCAAGGGGTCCATCGCTCCCCAGAGTGTCGAGATCCGCAGTTAATGCGAGGTAGTCTTCTACCTGTCGGTTGAGTCGTTCTCTGAGGCTGGATCCCGAAGGGCTGTGGCGATGCATAGGAGTTAAAAAGGTCCGCATGTCCTCCATCAACAACATGTCTGGAAAGCATCCTGTCCTTGCCGGCGTGGTCGTGGGAGGAGGAGGATTACTTTCATCTCTTCCCCTGTTAGATTCCCGTTGTGCTGTGACATCACCCTTATACGCTGTGTAAAGCATACTTTTTAATTTCTTTTTAACAGCTCCATTCTTTCCGACTTGTGGGAATTCTGTAACATTTCAGTCACTCTATGCTTATACCGGGGGTCTAGTAGCATGGACACCCAGTACAGTTCGTTGTCCTTCAGCTTTTTTATACGAGTGTCCCTCAACAGGCACGACAGCATGAAAGACCCCATTTGCACAAGGTTGGATGCCAACTAGTCATGTCCCGTTCCTCGTCCTCAGTGATGTCACTGAAGGTATCTTCTTCCCCCCAGCCACGTACAACACCACGGGTACCAGATAGGTGACAACAACGAGCACCCTGGGATGCCTGTTGTGCTTGGTCTTCCTCCTCCTCCTCCTCAAAGCCACATTCCTCCTCTGACTCCTCTTCCTCGCAATACTCTTCCTGTGTTGCTGCTGGTCCAGCAAGCGATGTTGATAAGGCTGTTTCTGGTGGTGATGGAGACCACAACTCTTCCTCTTCACGCTCATCTATGGCCTGATCCAGCACTCTTCACAGGGCACGCTCCAGGAAGAAAACAAATGGTATGATGTTGCTGATGGTGCCTTCGGTGTGACTGACTAGGTTTGTCACCTCCTCAAAAGGACGCATGAGCCTACAGGCATTGCGCATGAGCGCCCAGTAATGTGGCAAAAAAATCCCCAGCTCCCCAGAGGCTGTCCTAGCACCCCGGTCATACAAATACTCGTTAACAGCTTTTTCTTGTTGTAGCAGGCGGTCGAACATTAGGAGTGTTGAATTCCAACGTGTCGGGCTGTCGCAAATCAAGCGCCTCACTGGTAGGTTGTTTCGCTGCTGGATATCTGACAAGTGCGCCATGGCCGTGTAGGAACGCCTGAAATGGCCACACACCTTCCTGGCCTGCTTCAGGACGTCCTGTAAGCCTGGGTACTTATGCACAAAGTGTTGTACAATCAGATTACACACATGAGCCATGCACGGCACATGTGTCAACTTGCCCAATTTCAATGCCGCCACCAAATTACTTCCGTTGTCAGAAACCACTTTGCCGATCTCCAGTTGGTGCGGAGTCAGCCACTGATCCACCTGTGTGTTCAGGGCGGACAGGAGTGCTGCTGCGGTGTGACTCTCTGCTTTCAGGCAAGTCAACCCCAAGACGGCGTGACACTGCTGTATGCGGGATGTGGAATAGTACCTGGGGAGCTGGGGGGGTGCCGTTGATGTGGAGCAAGACGCAGCAGCAGAAGAGGACACAGCCGAGGAAGAGGTTATGGAAGAGGATGGAGTTAGGAGGAGTAGAGGAGGTAGCAGCAGGCCAGCCTGCAAGTCGTGGCGGTGTCACCAACTTCTCTGCAGAACCACGCATTCCATGCTTGTCAGCCATCAGCAGGTTTACCCAATGCGTAGTGTAGGTGATATACCTGCCCTGACCATGCTTTGCAGACCAGCTATCAGTGGTCAGATGGACCCTTGCCCCAACACTGTGTGCCAGACATGCCATTACTTCCTTTCGCACAATCGAGTACAGGTTTGGGATTGCCTTTTGTGAAAAGAAATTTCGGCTGGGTACCTTCCACTGCGGTGTCCCAATAGATATAAATTTTTTGAATGCCTCAGACTCCACCAGCTTGTATGGTAAAAGCTGACGGGCTAAGAGTTCAGACAAGCCAGCTGTCAGATGCCGGGCAAGGGGGTGACTTTGGGAAATTGGCTTCTTACACTCAAACATGTCCTTACAGACACCTGACAGGAACTGCTACGGAAGAGAGACTGAGTGGCGGATGGTTGAGAGGGGGCAAGGAGTACAGCAGTGGTTGACGTGGCTGAAGATGCTGGACCAGGAGGAGGATGGCAGCTTTGAGTTTGTGTGCTGCTTCTACTCATGTGTTCATCCCATCGGCGTTTGTGATGTGAGACCATGTGCCTTCACAAAGCAGTTGTACCTAGGTGGGTGTTGGACTTCCCATAGCCCAGTTCCTTTTGGCACAGGTTGCAAATGGCATCGCTGTTGTCAGAGGCAGACACACAAAAAAAATGCCATACTGCTGAGCTCTGTGATGACGGCATTCTGGTGGTGGCAACAGCATGCATTGATTGGCGTTCTGTCTGGCTGACCCCGGGTGCCGATGCATACTGTCTGACTGTGCCACTAGCTCCTTGCGATGACCTCCCCCTGCTTCCAACTCGTCTCCTCCTCTTCCTCTCTGTCTCCCCATCTGAACTTTCCCCCTCTTCTTCTTCTCTTCTAGCGGGCACCCACGTGCAATCCACAGACGCATCATCATCAACCGCTTCACTTGTATCTGACAAATCAACAAAGGAAGCAGCAGCGGGTACAACATCACCATCATCATCACACCGTACGTCCATGTTTCTAATGCTGCCTGACTGAGACATATCACTGTTATCTACATCCGCTGTCAATGATGTTTGCGCATCACTCATTTCTTCCAACTGATGTGTAAATAACTCCTCTGACAGATCAAGTGAAGCGGCTGTGGTGCTAGTGTTGGTGGTGGCGGCAGGCGGGCGAGTGGCACTGGTCACTTGTGAGGTGCCCGAAGCTAAGCTGGAGGTGGATGGTGCATCAAGGTTACGAGCGGAAGCTGTAGAAGATTGGGTGTCCTGTGTTAGCCAGTCAACTAGGTCCTCCTCAGAACTTTTCGCGTTCATGGCACGTGGCCTCTGAACACTGTGCATTATTGTAGGGTCAAAGGGAATCACAGCACCACGACCACAACGGCACCTGCGGGGTGGCCTGCCTCTGCCTGTCATTTTTTTTTTAAATGTACACTTACACTACTATTAAACAAGATATGAGTGGTGGCACTGGGCAAGTGGGCACAGTATACGCTGTGAGCCTGACACAAAAAAGCAGACTGATGTTTCACAGTCAAAAATGTTTATTTTTTAAATATTTAAAATACTGTTACAACAAATATGAGTGAGCCACTAACTTGGCAAATGGGCCTGGCACACACGCTGGCAGGCAGGCAAATGCAATAAGATTACAGTAGCAGACTGATGTTTCACAGTCCAAAAAGTTTTTTTTTTTTAAATATTTACACTACTGTTACAACAAATATGAGTGGTGCCACTAACTTGGCAAGTGGGCCTGGCACACACGCTGGCAGGCAGGCAACTTCAATTAGATTACGCTAGCAGACTGATGCTTCACAGTCAAAAATTTTTAAAAAAAATATTTATACTACTGTTATAACAAATATGATTGGTGGCACTAGTTGGCAAGTGGGCCTGGCAAACACCCTGGCAGGCAGGCAACTGCAATTAGATTACACTAGCTGACTGATGTTTCACAGTCAAAACAGTTTTTTTTTTTTAAATATTTACAATACTTTTATAACAAATATGATTGTTGGCACTAGTTGGCAAGTGGGCCTGGCACACACGCTGGCAGGCAGGCAACTGCAATTAGATTGCACTAGCAGACTGATGTTTCACAGTCAAATTTTTTAAAAAAAATATTTACACTACTGTTACAACAAATATGAGTGGTGCCACTAACTTGGCAAGTGGGCCTTGCACACACGCTGGCAGGCAGGCTACTTCAATTAGATTACACTAGCAGACTGATGTTTCACAGTCAATTTTTTTTTTAATATTTACACTACTGTTATAACAAATATGATTGGTGGCACTAGTTCGCAAGTGGGCCTGGCAAACACGCTGGCAGGCAGGCAGGCAGGCAACTGCAATTAGATTACACTAGCTGACTGATGTTTCACAGTCAAAAAAGTTTTTTTTTTAAATATTTACAATACTGTTATAACAAATATGATTGTTGGCACTAGTTGGCAAGTGGGCCTGGCACACACGCTGGCAGGCAGGCAACTGCAATTAGATTGCACTAGCAGACTGATGTTTTACAGTCAAAAAAGTTTTTTTTTTTAAATATTTACACTACTGTTATAACAAATATGAGTGGTGGCACTAGTTGGCAGGTGGGCCTGGCACACGCTGGCAGGCAGGCAACTGCAATTAGATTGCACTAGCTGACTGATGTTTCACAGTCAAAAATTTTTTTTTTAATATTTACACTACTGTTACAACAAATATGAGTGGTGCCACTAACTTGGCAAGTGGGCCTGGCACACACGCTGGCAGGCAGGCAACTTCAATTAGATTACACTAACAGACTGATGTTTCACAGTCAATTTTTTTTTAAATATTTACACTACTGTTATAACAAATATGATTGGTGGCACTAGTTGGAAAGTGGGCCTGGCACACATGCTGGCAGGCAGGCAGGCAGGCAACTGCAATTAAATAACACTAGCAGACTGATGTAAAAGTTTTTTTTAAAAAAATTTACACTAATGCTACAATAGATATGAGTGGTGGCACTGAAGAAGTAGGCACAGTATATGCTGTGAGCCTGACACACAGGCTGGCAGTGGCAGGCTGGCCTGGCAACTAAAATTAAATAACACTAGCAGACTGATGTAAAAAAAAAATTAACAAAAAATTTACACTAATGTTACAACAGATATGAGTGGTGGCACTGAGGATGGAAGTAGGCACAGTATATTCTATGAGTCTGACACACAGGCTGGCACTAGTGGCAGGCTGGCCTGGCAACTAAAATTAAATAACACTAGCAGACTGATGTAAAAGTTTTTATTTTAAAAATTTACACTAATGTTACAACAGATATGAGTGGTGGCACTAAGGATGGAGGAAGGCACAGTATATGCTGGGAGCCTGACACACAGGCTGGCACTAGTGGCAGGCTTGCCTGGCAACTAAAATTAAATAACACTAGCAGACTGATGTAAACGTTTTTTTTTTAAAAAAATTACACTAATGTTACAACAGATATGAGTGGTGGCACTGAGGATGGAAGTAGGCACAGTATATGCTGGTGGGAGCCTGACACACAGGCTGACACTAGTGGCAGGCTGGCTTGGCAAATAAAATTAAATAACACTAGCAGACTGATGTAAAAGTTTTTTTTTAAAATGTAAACTAATGTTACAACAGATATGAGTGGTGGCACTGAGGATGGAAGTAGGCACAGTATATGCTGGGAGCCTGACACACAGGCTGGCACTAGTGGCAAGCTGGTCTGGCAACTAAAATTAAATAACACTAGCAGACTGATGTAAAAGTTTTTTTTTGTTTTTTTTTACACTAATGTTACAACAGATATGAGTGGTGGCACTGAGGATGGAAGTAGGCACAGTATATGCTGGGAGCCTGACACACAGGCTGACACTAGTGGCAGGCTGGCCTGGCAACTAAAATTAAATAACACTAGCAGACTGATGTAAAAGTTTTTTTAAAAAAAAAATTACACTAATGTTACAACAGATATGAGTGGTGGCACTGAGGATGGAAGTAGGCACAGTATATGCTGGGAGCCTGACACACAGGCTGGCACTAGTGGCAGGCTGGCCTGGCAACTAAAATTAAATAACACTAGCAGACTGATGTAAAAGTTTTTTAAAAAAAAATTTACACTAATGTTACAACAGATATGAGTGGTGGCACTGAGGATGGAAGTAGGCACAGTATATGCTGGGAGCCTGACACACAGGCTGGCACTAGTGGCAGGCTGGCCTGGCAACTAAAATTAAATAACACTAGCAGACTGATGTAAAAGTTTTTTTTTAAAAAAATTACACTAATGTTACAACAGATATGAGTGGTGGCACTGAGGATTGAAGTAGGCACAGTATATGCTGGTGGGAGCCTGACACACAGGCTGACACTAGTGGCAGGCTGGCCTGGCAACTAAAATTAAATAACACTAGCAGACTGATGTAAAAGTTTTTTTAAAAAAAATGTAAACTAATGTTACAACAGATATGAGTGGTGGCACTGAGGATGGAAGTAGGCACAGTATATGCTGGGAGCCTAACACACAGGCTGGCACTAGTGGCAGGCTGGCCTGGCAACTAAAATTAAATAACACTAGCAGACTGATGTAAAAGTTTTTTTTAAAAAAAAAAGTTACACTAATGTTACAACAGATATGAGTGGTGGCACTGAGGATGGAAGTAGGCACAGTATATGCTGGGAGCCTGACACACAGGCTGGCACTAGTGGCAGGCTGGCCTGGCAACTAAAATTAAATAACACTAGCAGACTGATGTAAAAGGTTTTTTTTAAAAAAAATTACACTAATGTTACAACAGATATGAGTGGTGGCACTGAGGATTGAAGTAGGCACAGTATATGCTGGTGGGAGCCTGACACACAGGCTGACACTAGTGGCAGGCTGGCCTGGCAACTAAAACTAAATAACACTAGCAGACTGATGTAAAAGTTTTTTTTTAAAAAAAGTTACACTAATGTTACAACAGATATGAGTAGTGGCACTGAGGATGGAAGTAGGCACAGTATATGCTGGGAGCCTGACGCACAGGCTGGCACTAGTGGCAGGCTGGCCTGGCAACTAAAATTAAATAACACTAGCAGACTGATGTAAAAGTTTTTTTTTTAAAAAATTTACACTAATGTTACAACAGATATGAGTGGTGGCACTGAGGATGGAAGTAGGCACAGTATATGCTGGGAGCCTGACACACAGGCTGGCACTAGTGGCAGGCTGGCCTGGCAACTAAAATTAAATAACACTAGCAGACTGATGTAAAAGTTTTTTTTTAAAAAAATTTACACTAATGTTACAACAGATATGAGTGGTGACACTGAGGATGGAAGTAGGCACAGTATATGCTGGGAGCCTGACACACAGGCTGGCACTAGTGGCAGGCTGGCCTGGCAACTAAAATTAAATAACACTAGCAGACTGATGTAAAAGTTTTTTTCAAAAATATTTACACTAATGTTACAACAGATATGAGTGGTGGCACTGAGGATGGAAGTAGGCACAGTATATGCTGTGAGCCTGACACACAGGCTGGCACTAGTGGCAGGCTGGCCTGGCAACTAAAATTAAATAACACTAGCAGACTGATGTAAAAGTTTTTTTTAAAAAAGTTACACTAATGTTACAACAGATATGAGTGGTGGCACTGAGGATGGAAGTAGGCACAGTATATGCTGTGAGCCTGACACACAGGCTGGCACTAGTGGCAGGCTGGCCTGGCAACTGAAATTAGATTAGACTAGCAGACTGATGTAAAAGTTTTTTTAAAAAAAATTTACACTAATGTTACACCAGATATGAGTGGTGGCAGTGAGCAAGTAGGCACAGTATATGCTGTGAGCCTCACACACAGGCTGACAGGCAGGCAAATGCAATTAGATTAAAAAAAAAAAAAAAAAAAAAAAAAAACCGACTGAAGTTCTAGCCCTAAAAAGGGCTTTTTGGGCTGAAATTCTACCCCTAAAAAGGGCTTTTTGGGGTGCTGTCCTTACAGCAGAGATCAGATGAGTCCTTCAAGACTGTAGTGGACACTAAATACACTAGCCTAGCTATCAATTTCACTATAAAATCACCAGCAGCAGCTGCTGCCCAGGAGCTGGGAGGGTCTGGGAGGGAGTGTCTGCTGCTGATTGGCTGAAATGTGTCTGCAGACTGTGAGATACAGGGTCAAAGTTTACTCAATGATGACGAATAGGGGGCGGATCGAACATCGCATATGTTCGCCCACCGCGGCGAACTCGAACAAGCTAAGATCGCCAGGAACTGTTCTCCGGCGAACTGTTTGCGACATAACTAGAGAGCTTTAGTGAATCAACTTCAGGAAGAACCTAGAATCTGGTGGGGAATGGGATGCTGAGAGCGATTTTTTATCCACTATGCCATAAATATACATACAGTACATGTATTTTTATATGAATATAATGGGATCGATTTATCAAGCCCTTCTCTCCCCAGTCATATGGTTATTAGTATAAAGTGCATTGGGTTTTAAAGCCAATTAGGGAAAGATGTAGCAGTTAGTCTTGAGAAGTCTGCAGAGTGCATTCTCAGTTCTGAGAATTTGGAAAGCTAAACTACTTGAAAATAGGACAAAATAATAAAACTATAGTGAAAAGTTGTTTTACTATCCATAACTAAACATTTTAAATAAAAATCTCAAGGTGTTATTCTGTTCCTTTAACAATTTTACCATTTACAGTTTTTGAATGTTCACACAGTAAAGAGCAACAGTCAATTAAAATTTTAATATCTATATTTAAGAGTTGTGTACAAGTTTGATACTTTAAAATTTGTTTTCACTGTATGTTTTAATATTTTATTAGACCAGGAAATAAATATGTTTATTAACATGTGAACTGTGCACAAAATCTCTACTATACTGAAAAATTAAAGGGCCACTAAACCCAAAATCTTTCTTTCATGATTCAGATAGATCATACAAATTTAAACAACATTGCAATTTACTTCTATTATTTATTTTGCTTCATTTTTTAGATATCCTTATTAGAAGAAAAAGCAATGCACATGGGTGAGCCAATCACATGAGGCTTCTATGTGCAGCAACCAATCAGCAGCTACTGAGTCTATCTAGATATGCTTTTCAGCAAAGAATATCAAGAGAATAAAACAGATTAGATAATAGAAGTAAATTAGAAAAATGTTTAAAATTGCATTCTCTTTCTAAATCATGAAAGAAAAAATGTGGGTTTCATGTCCCTTTAATTACTTAAAGGACTAATGGATTTTCAGGCTTGCAGGAAACAGGAGTTAAGAAGCAGTGGTCTTAAGGCCGCTGCTTTTTATCTTGTCCGCCTGCTCTGAACCACAAACAGCAATCAACCTGATTAGATATGATTGGGTTGATAGACATCCCCTGCTAGTGGCCGATTGGCTGTGAATCTGCAGGGGGCAGCATTGCACAAGCAGTTCACCAGAACTGCGTGTGCAATGTTAAATGCTGAAAGAGTATGTTGTTGGCATTCAGCGATGTCTGACGGACACGATCCACTGAGCGGACCATGTCGGACAGACCTTTGTTAAATCGTCCCCCTGAATCAATTGGACGAAAGAAAACATATATACATTTTTTTGTGACTAATGATTCACCTGAAACAAATGTTTTGTTTGTGTTTATGTTTGTTAAAGGGACACTAAATACATTTCAAGCACCTCCCTCTAATCATGAGGGCTGCCTTTATAGATCCTAGGAGAAAATCTTCATTTAATGTCATGGTAACTAGACGACATGTGCACATGCAACAAAATAGTTTTGGAGGATTAATTTGTCACGGAAAAAAACCTTTTTTTCATCCAAGATTAGTTCCTGGGGTCATTTGGTTTATTCAAATTATGACAATATTTGTTATTTATTGGAAATTTGTTAACCCCTTATCTCCTATAATAAATTACTTCAGGGCAGCAGATGAGCCTCTGGATAGCAGCTTAAACTTAAAGGGACATAAAACAAGTTGGGATATAGACAAAATATAGGGACATAAAACAAGTTGGGATAGAGACAAAATATAATAATATTATGAACTTTAATTACTTTACCTTCTAATTTATACCGCAGTGCCTTGCCATTGCCCTTTCTCTATAGTTTCTGAATTGTAAAGCTCTAACTCCCCCCACACATTTCCGTCTATGGCTGTATCTATATTTATTGTTGTTTTGGTAGAATGCAAAATTGCATCGGGATTATCTTACATAAAGGTACCAATATTAAAATCCACAAGTTGTATATACAGTTTTATTTCATATATATGTTTTGGAAAAAAAAAAAGAAAGAAAAATGCACAAGTGGACAAGTGGGAAATCTAATTAAGCAAGTTACAAACTGGCACAACGTTTTTGTTTTCTTTATTTTAAAGCATAAAGCTTTTTTTTTATTAATTTATTTAAAAACACAATTATTTCCTGCGTGCAAGCTATAAACGTACTGCGCCTTCCGGAGAAAAAAAAGGGCGGAGTAGGGCAGTGAATTTAGTCTTTAATAGGAGTCTGAGTGAACCATATCATTGTAGACACTTGTTCTGTGGGTCCTGTCTCTTTCTGTGAGTGACTTGTCTTGCTCTGTGTCTGTCTATAATATATATATATATATATATATATATATATATATATATATATATATATATATATATATACTGTTTATCCAACTTCTATGGGGGGAGAGGCCCCCAACCTCTGGTTTAGTAAGGCATATCAATATTTCTAAAAGAAAACTCAGATTAATTCCCTCAGATTCTACAGGCAGCTATTAAAATACTACAGGTCCTTACCCAGGGTTTCTCCATTTCTGCATTTTGATATGATATTTATAATGTTTAATAGATTATGGCAGCCATGCCGTCTGCCTAAACACTACTCCTATTGAATCCTGATCCAGTCCCCAGTACCTGTGATTAATAATGCATAGAAACTCCTCTCTGAAGTATAAATTTCAACACAAAGAGATTGAAAGTACACGTGGGCCATATAGATAACACTGTGTTCAGGCACAGGGAGTTATTTAAGATTTAGTCCCTGGTCCTAATAATTTGATACTGTTACTCCCCTTCCCTTTATCCCCACATCCCAAACCTCAGTAGGTGTTTTTACACCTTGGATAGCCATATAATAAGATTCTGGCCCTCTCCAGGGTACTTTATAAGTTAACTCCCTCCTTGGCTCACTCCTTTCAGAAAGGGAAGCTCTAGAGGACCAGAAGGACTGTTTCACCTACAGGCTGAAAATGCCTTCAGCATCATTCCTTTTTCTTATATATTTTATTTATTTTTAAAATTGCAAAATATGAATCCTCCTTTCTTTCAATAAAATGGCGATTATTCTAGCATTGGTGACCGAATAATCTAGATGTTATTAAAGACAGGAGGCAAGTATTTCCCCTCCCTATGGTAACTTTTAATGGACTCTCCCAGACAACATATACCAGAGAATTTTAATTTTGTTTGTATTCTGTTCCTATTGTTTTCATTGGTTTGATCACATGTATATCCCCTTAACGACCAGTGACGTACCCTGTGCATCACTGGTATTTCTATTGTGGTTGCTTTTCAACCGCACTATTTTAAGAAGCCTTCAGGAGAAAGGGAAATATTAAGCAGACGTTGTGGACTTTAAGGGGATATATAGCATTTTTATATTGTATTTACTATCCCTTGTTGTTATTATTGCTCTGGATACAAATCCTCTTGTATCGTATAGTTCATATTCATTATCTGTTGCATTTTTTTCTTTCAGTGCAAGCTTTATAGATTTCCTGGTTTGTGTATTCAGTTGCTGAATGAATTTCCCAACATGGGATTCCTGGATTTCCTGGTCTCTCTGCTCATCTGTTCCTTGTGTTGTTAATGTTCCTGATTTGCTCTGATTCTCATCTTCAAGTTTGACCTATGAAGAGTTTGTGTTTTGCTTGGTTTCTGGTCTCCTCTTGCATTGCAAAGGAATAGAGGAAGTAGAGACAGTGTTCCTTGAGTTTGATACATAGTGCTGGGATCTTATTGGTTGTTCCATTTTTCCTGCTATGATGAGACATCGCTATAGTCAAACGTTCTGGGAACAAAGGGACAGTGTGTTAAAAACGAGAACAATCAAATTAAAAATGGAATATATATATCATGTCCCAAGTGGATTCAGCACTCACATAACTCTAACACAGCCTGTAAACTTAGCTATGATTATACTAGTTATGTACAGTATGTATGTGTGTGTATAAATATATATATACAGTATATATATATATATATATATATATATATATATATATCATGTCCCAAGTGGATTCAGCACTCACATAACTCTAACACAGCCTCCGGGGTGCACTTTTAAAACCATGCACAAAGTATTTTCAAGAAAAGGCACTTTCCATTTATAATCAGTAAAAGATTTTTACTTTAGTTAATGTTTTCTGGGTTGCCCCCATCCTCAGACTTGCTTTTGTACGTCTATCTATATATACATAAACACACACATTATAGAGGTTTGTACCCTTTTAAAAAAATTAATGTTAGTGGTCCTCATGATTCAAAATTCTGAGTTTAGTGGTCCCTGAGGTTCAAAAGGTTGGCGACCTCTGGCTTATATGATATAATAAGGCTACTTCCCCATGTCTGGATGAAGACTTCTTGCCGCCTGGATGAGGACTTCGCCGGCTGGATAAAAATAGATGAGGCCGTCTGGATGAAGACTTCTTGCCGCATGGATAAAAACTTTGCCGGCTGGATGAAGATCGTTCAAGCGGGACTTCAAAAACTGTAAGTGGATTGTCAGGAGGTTAGTGTCAGGCTTTTTTAAGGGTTTATTGGGTGGGTTTTATGTTTTAGGTTAGGGTCTGGGCAGTAAAAGAGCTAAATGCCCTTTTCAGGGCAATGGGTAGCTTAGGTTTTTTAAATAGTTTTTTTATTTGGGGGGGTTGATTGGGTGGTGGGTTTTACTGTTGCGGAAGTGTTTGTATTTTTTTTTTTACAGGTAAAAGAGCTGATATCTTTGGGGCAATGCCCCACAAAAGACCCTTTTAAGGGCCATTGGCAGTTTTTTTGTAGGGTAGGGTTTTTTTATTTGGGGGGCTTTTATTTTGATAGGGCTATAGATTAGGGACTCCATGTACTAAGCAGTCAGCGAGCTACCCGCAAAAATCTCGCATCAAAACTCGCAAAATGATATGTACAAAGTCGTCAACTATATTCAAACTCGCATCTTTAAAATTGCGAGCGTACTTATCCGCCAAACCTCGCTACCTCTCCATTTTTCACTGTAATTAGACACATTTGACCAACAACTCGCCAAAAACGAATGTACTAAAAAATCTATTTGTCCGCTTGTGACAATTTCCGCTCCCACCTTGTTATTTTTGCCTCGCCATCCTTTAGGTGGCGGGCAAGGTACAAAACAATAGGAAAGTCATTGTAGATGCCAGTCTAGACATATATAAAAGGCAGTAATATCAGCATTGTACTTACATTGTTCATTTCGGCAGCTATGGAGACACTTCTGTATTTGTTTATTCTCCGTGTTATGCAAATGCGGTCTAGAAGACAGAATACTGGAAATGTCGCTAATCGATTGGTTCGAAAAAGGAGAGTTCATGTCCCTGTGTATTCCTTCCACGGGTTGGTTTGCACAGTATTTCTGACCGAGAGATCATACAAAGATTCCGGCTTCATCGTGAATCCATATTACACCTGTATCGAGAGATTGAAGATCATTTGGAGCCGATGACGGCTCGTTCACAAGCTATTCCGGGACTACTGAAACTATTAGCTGCATTGCATTTTATGGCAACAGGCTCCTTTCAGGCAGTTTCTAGCGTCATTATCGGAATGAGTCAATCTGCTTTTTCACGCCACTTATCAAAAGTCATAGGGGCTATGATGGTTATTTTTCATCGATATGTTTGTTTGCCATCTACCCCTGAAGAATGGCAATCTATAAAGTCCAATTTCTATAGGATGGCTGGGATGCCCAATGTCCTAGGTGCCATAGACTGTACCCATGTTGCTGTAAGACCACTTCAAGCTCATGAGGAGATCTATAGGAATAGAAAGCATTTCCATTCCTTGAATGTTCAGATGGTCTGTGACCCCAACATGAGGATAATCAGTGTCCGTTCAAACTTCCCTGGCTCATGTCATGATTCTTACATCTTAAGTCAGACTGGCTTATACCGGAAGTTCGAGGATGGAGCCTGAAGGATGGCTTCTAGGTAGGCATAACTGGCGTCAAATTTGTCTCTCATTTCCATGTACATAAATTGCGCCCAATTTGTCGACTGTAATTAAAGAGTAATCTGTATATTTTAAATTTGTATCGTATAGTTGTCAATCTTTATAATTATTTTTATAATAATATTTATATTTATTTTATGTCCTATTAGGAGATGGAGGCTACTCATGTACAGAATGGCTGTTGACTCCCTATAACAACCCACAGACCAGAAATCAAGTACGTTTCAATGAAGCTCACCGATCTACCAGGGGGATAATTGAGAGGACTTTCGGTCTTTTGAAAATGCGGTTTCGATGTCTTGATCGTTCTGGCGGCGCTATGCAGTATGCACCTGAGAAAGTGGCAAAAATTATATTGGTTTGCTGCATACTGCACAATATAGCAATTAAAAGAGGCTGCCTGCCCATTAGAAGAAGAAAATACCATAGATGCTGATGAGTTAACAGAAGAAATATGTGTAGAACAAGCTAATAGGCATGGTATGGCAACAAGGGACATGGTTTCCGAATAATATTTTGATGATTAAAATTCCAGTTTTAAGTTGATCAATAAAAACAATTTGCTTTATTAAATTATCTTCTAGTTGCATGTCATGTGTTAATAATTGGCCAGACAATTCGACTGAAAGTTAAGTACATTAGCTTAGTCGCGGCGAGCGAGGCGTCAAATTTATCAATAATCCGCCACTGTTCGCGGCGGGCTAGACGTGTCTATTTATTGGGGGATTATTAGTACATAGTGACAGCAGACACCATTTCGCCCGCGGCGAGTAACGGCGAGTTTATCTGCATCTACAATGACGGATTAATTGACGACTTAGTACATGGAGCCCTAGGTGTAATTATTTTTTATTTTTGATAATTTGTTATTTTTCGTAATTTAGTGTTTGTTTTTTGTGTAATTTATTTTTTATTTTTTGTAATTAGATAGTTTTTGTAGTAGTTTTAGGATTTTTTATTGGTAGTTTAGTTTTATTTAATTGGTAGTTAGTTTAATTTTAGTTTAATAATTATTATAGTTTAATTGTTAGTTTAAAATTAATTTTTTAATTTGACAGGTAAGTTTTAATTTAATTTAAGCTAGGGAAATTGTAATTTTAATATAAAGTTAGGGGGTCGTTAGGTTTAGGGGTTACTAGTTTAAATTAGTTTATTTTGTTGTGGGGGGCTTTCAGTTTAGGGGTTAATAGTTTATTTTAGCATATTTCATTGTGGGGGGCTTGCGGTTTAGGTGTTAATAGGTTTATATTAGCGGCGGTGTTGGCGGACGGCAGATTAGGGGTTAATAATATTTAAAATAGTGTTTGCGATGCGAGAGGGCGGCGGATTATGGGTTAGTACGTTTATTATAGTGGCGACGATGTCGGGGAGCGGCGGAATAGGGGTTAATACATTTTTTTAGTGCCGGCGATGTCGGGAGCGGCAGATGGCGGTACAGATCTTGTCGTTTTAGGCTGTAATGCTCACTTGTAATCTAGGTGATTGCTTTTTACTTAGTAGATATTTTGGAATCAAGTCAATGTGCCTCTGGTACTGTGTGCAAATGAAAATTCTTGTAATTTTATTCTGCTTTTTCAAGTAAAATGCATGGTGACTTTATTTATTAATGCTTTTAAACAAGGGTGTACTTAGTGCAGACATACTAGGGCTCTGCCTAAGGATGCAGAGTTTTAAAGGGGTGCCAAATTTTGAGGAGCAGCTTAGATGAGTGTTGGATTTCCACTTCCAGGATCATGATGATGTTATACTTTTATTTTTTACAGTTTTAGGGTGTTTCAGAAGCATACCATGAAGCCATTACCAATACCTTTTTTTTTTTTTTTAATTACCACATGTCTAATTCCCAGGATTGTTTGAGCAATTCAGGTATACTGCACATTCATGTACACTGACACCCAAGCAAGAATTTACTAATTCATGTACACACACACATACATATGCTTTTACTCATGTATTCTCAAACGTATAAAATGCTCTAAACAGCTCAAATATATTGATACCGTGCCTTTGCATCCTTTGTATTTTAAGGAAAATTGTGCTAAATCTAGCAATTGTATTGTACAAGTCATAAAATACGTTTTTAATTATTTTTTTTATTTTTTTTATATATACATATATACTTTTTTATTGAAACAGAATGAGTACAGTTTAAAGACAAAGAAAACATTATATTGCAGACATATAATAAAACTTATTATTATTTCTCCATCTTAATCTACCAATAGGATTCAAACAAAATAGATTCTCGTGCCCATAATGAGTTTTTCCAATTTTAAACTTTACCACCTTTCCTTCCACAGTGGGAGGGGGTGGGGGGGATCCATTCATCCACTCATGTCACCAGTAATAATAAAGAAACAAAGGGGAAAAAGGGAAAGAGAAAAAAAAACACAAAGGGGGGAAATACTCTCTGTTACCCCAATCCTCTCAGCCATCCCTTCTCCCCATATTACCTAAAATTTCCGGACTGTCCACTCGGGCTAGGCTTATCTCAAATCAATACCATTCAGTTGGGAAGACTCCCGTTAAGATCAGAGTTTCAAAATACTCTGTTCTTCTAAAATTAGAGATAAGGGGGAACTGAATATCGTGTGGGTAAGATAAAATAACTCTTAACCACTTTGAAAAAAAGGCTTTAATTTTTCTTTTTTGTACAATTGAAATAGTCATTTGTTCAAAAATTATTTGTCCATATATTGAATTTATGAAGCAAGACATAGAAGGAGCCTTTTTACTTTTCCAATATTTTAATATTAAGTTACGTCCCAGTAAAATGACTGTATTAATGAGGTTAGTATTACCTCTATTGTTCTCTATAGTGGAAAGAAAAAAAATATGTTTAGGTGTAAGCTTTACTCTGGTATCTGACCTCTTATTGAGCCAAAATTCTATTTTGGTCCAAAACTGCAGGATTTTGGGGCAATCCCAGAAACAGTGGACTATATCTGCAGCTAGATTGTTGCACCTTGGGCAGTTGTTAACGGAATTTAAGTTCCATTTAGTCATTTTCATTGGTGTCATATAAGCGTTGTTAATTAATTTTATGTGTGATTCTTTCCAAGCTGTAGAGATAATAGCACTCTTGACCCACTTAAAACTTGATTTTAGCATATCTGTAGTCATGTTATCAAAATGAATATTCCATTTCTCGGATAGACCCTCAATTATTATTTGGCCCTGTTTAGCAAGCATGATTTTATATAATAAGGCAATACTATGTTTGCCTGATTTATAATATGTTAAATATGTTTCAATTTGCCCCCATCCTTCAGGTTCTGGGTTTGCTATTTTATTTTCTGCTATAAAATGTCTAATCTGCAAGTAAGCGAAAAAAAAGTTTTTATTTGGAAGATCGAATTCTCTAGCAATGTCCTCGAATGATCTAATCTGACGGAGATTATTTAAACATTGATAGACATATAATAGGCCTTTTTGAGACCATACATTATAAACTTCATAGGATAAGCCTGGTGTAAATTTTGGATTACCTCGTATTGGTAGGAGAGGGGATATTTCAAAATTAAGATTAAGTAGATTATTCAATTTCTGCCATGCTTCAATGGTGTTGCGAATTAATAGCATCTTTTTAATATCCTTTGGTAAATGTGGTGTCGGGCAATGTAACAGAGCTTTCAATGTATATGGGGCACTAAGTTGTTCTTCCAGGTACACATGTGTCAGGTAGTTAGCTTCTGTTACCCACTCAAATGCAAAACGGGCTAGAGTGGCTATATTATACTTTTTGATATCGGGAAAAGATAAACCGCCTTCTTCAAATCTGAGTGTTAGTTTTACTATAGATAGCATATGTCTTTTGTTATTCCAGAAAAAATTAGCACATTCTCTATTAAATCTTTTTATATCTTGATTCTTTATAAATAGTGGTAAATTTTGCATAATATACATTAATTGAGGGAACAATATAGTTTTTATGATCATTTCCTTAGCCGAGAGAGAAATAGGAAACATAATCCAGCGCTGTAGTTTCTCTGTAACTTTTTTTAAAAAAGGAGAGTAATTTAATTTATACCATTGATTTGGGTCAGCATGAAAGTTTAGTCCTAAGTACTTAATGCTTAAGGACTCTTGAAAAGGATGATCTTGTATACTTTTTTTCGTCTTATGTAACCAAAGGATCTCAGACTTATTAGCGTTAATTTTATAACCTGAAATAGAACTAAACCTGTCGATAATATTTAAAGCCTGTGGTATATTCCTCTCTGTATTTCTGATATATAATAATAGGTCATCTGCATATAAAGATAATACTAATTTCTCATGTCCTAGCCTAATTCCTTGTAATTCTTGTCTCAGTGTGACAGCCAGAGGCTCTATAGCAAGATTGAATAGGAGCGGGGAGAGTGGACATCCTTGTCTCGTTCCCCTATGTAATGTTAAGTTTGAAGTATAACTACCATTAATTACAATGCTGGATCAAGGGTGGTCATATATAATTTTAATAAATTGTGCAAAATGACCTGAGAAACCAAAAAAATGTAAAGTCGAAAATAGATGGTCCCAGCCTACAGAATCGAACGCCTTTTCGGCGTCGATTGTAATTAGCACAAAGTCCTGGTTGTCTGTTCTTCTCTCAGATGTTTTATTCCAGAAGTACTCTAATACTTAAGCTACTTTCTGGATATTCTTGGTAGAGGATCTTTGGTACATAAAGCCCGTTTGATCACTATGAATGACGGGATCAAGACAGAATTTTAATCGGTTCGCAACGATGTGAGTTAGTAACTTCTAATCTACGTTGAGTAGTGAGATTGGCCTATATGACTTAGGATCTAGAGGGTCTTTCCCTTTTTTCAAAATCAATGATATGATAGACTCTGAGAAATATTTTGACATACTTATACCATCTATATAGTATCCATTAAACAGTAAAACTAAAGTATCTGCTATCTCTGATCTAAGTATTTTATACATTTCAACGGGTATCTGATCCGGACCAGGGGCTTTATTGGCTTTAGCAGTATTTATAGCTTCGAGGACTTCTTCTTTCGTGATACGTCTGTTAAGGGCACTAACTGCTTCATGAGGTATTTTAGGCAAACTAATCTTATGCCAGAAATTATTCTTGTTCTCCATATTAACTTCCTTTGCTGTGTATAAGTTTTGGTAATATTCTAAGAAGACATTTTTAATTCTTAGTTGGTCAGTAACTCTATTTGTCCCCTCATAGATTGCTTCTATTGTATTCGATTTTTTCCTGGCCTTATCTAGCCTGGATAAAAATTTGGCCGATTTCCCGAATTGACCTTTATATTTAATGTTTATTTTAAGTTCTTCACGGGCGACTTTTTGTCTGATAAAAATATCCCTTTCTGCTTTAGCTGTTTTATATTTGTCCCCAAACTGCTTAGAAGGGTTGTTAATGTATTTCTTTACTTGTTTAGCTAAAAGAATTTCCCTTTCCTGCGCTTTCCTTTTTTTTGCGACCATATAAGCTTTAATATGTCCTCTTAAAAAGGCCTTGGCGGTTTCCCAAAATATTTATATTTTCCCATGATACGCTTTGTTTAAGGAATCATATTCTCTCCATTTATTTTTAAGCCAGTTATTGAAGTCTATATTATCTACTAAAAATTTTGGAAAGAAGAAATTATTTCTTTCTCTATTCTGGGTTGACGATAAGTAAAAATCTAAAGAAATAATTGCATGATCTGAGATCAATATGTCAAATATTTCTGCCTTAATTTCTAATTTAATTAACGAGCTGGACAACAAAAAGAAATCTATCCGAGAAAAGGAACCATGGCTTTTGGAATCACAGGTGAAGGACCTTGTATCCGGATGTTGCAGCCGCCATATATCATGTAGCTTTAGATTTTTACATATTTGTTTAAAAAATTTTGCCTTCTGTTTGGAGAAGGCAGACTTTTTAGAAGAGCTTTTGTCCAGCCTTTCAGTGGGAATTAGGTTAAAGTCACCCGCTAGAATTATATTATGTCCGTGAAATTTGGTTAGCATTAAAACTAAATTATTCCAGAAACTGGGTTCTGTATTATTAGGGCCGTATACATTGCAAATCACCAGTTGAAGTCCATCCACCTGTATCTCCAAAACTACCCATCTCTCTTGGGGGTCCAGAGTTATATTCAAAATATTATAAACTATTTTTTTATTTATCAGAATGGCAACTCCTCTTTTCCTTCTGGAACACGGTGTAGCTATCACCTCCCCAACCCATTTGCTTTTAAGTTTCATGGTTTCCTTCATTTTTAAATGAGTTTCCTGTATTAAAACTATATCAGGGTTATGTTTGCCCAGTTGTCTGAGTATTGTTTTTCTTTTGATTGGGGAGGTGATACCCCCCACATTCCATGATAGACACCTAATGTTCCCTTTTATTTATAATACATTCTTGATCTGTACGGGGAGAGAGAGGAGAGGGGGAAAAAAAGGGGCTGGGAGAAGGGAATAAAAAGCAAAGAATGGAGGAGGGAGAGAGAAAAAAAAAAAAAAAGGGGAAGCATCCACACAATCATTCATACTACCATTGGATTACCTAGAATATCTTCCTTAAATCTTATGTGAGTGATATCTTGTGTTTTTTTGAAGTACCCTTTAACTTCTTCTAAGTTATCTAATTTAACTGTACCGTCCTTCTCTTCTATAAATTTTTTTGCTGGATACAGTAATTTTGCTAAGAAGCCCTCTTGTATCAACTTTGTGCAAAAAGGTGCCATCTCTTTCCTCCTAAAAGCTGTATCCGCGGAGTAGTCTTGGAAGACTAAGATTTTTTTATCCCCAATATGAAAATTTTCAATTTTTCTATATGTTCTAAGAATATTTATTTTATCCTGAAAGTTCAGAAATTTTATCAGGATTGGCCTATAGGTGTTTTTCCCACTATCTCTAGTTCTGGGGGGGCCTAGTCTGTGGGCCCTTTCTATAAGTAATGGCACCTGCGTGATACCTAAGGTTTGCGGGAGAGTTGTCGATGCGAATTGTAGAAGGTCTTTATATTGGTCTGTCTCAGGCAATCCTACTATTTTTAAATTGTTCCGCCTAGAGCGGTCTTCTAAATCATCTCAAGTTAGGGGGTCATTAGGTTTAGGGGTTACTAGTTTAAATTAGTTTATTTTGTTGTGGGGGGCTTGCGGTTTAGGTGTTAATAGGTTTATATTAGCGGCGGTGTTGGCGGACGGCAGATTAGGGGTTAATAATATTTAAAATAGTGTTTGCGATGCGAGAGGGTGGCGGATTATGGGTTAGTATGTTTATTATAGTGGCGACGATGTCGGGGAGCGGCGGAATAGGGGTTAATACATTTTTTTAGTGCCGGCGATGTTGGGAGCGGCAGATGGCGGTACAGATCTTGTTGTTTTAGGCTGTAATGCTCACTTGTAATCTAGGTGATTGCTTTTTACTTAGTAGATATTTTGGAATCAAGTCAATGTGCCTCTGGTACTGTGTGCAAATGAAAATTCTTGTAATTTTATTCTGCTTTTTCAAGTAAAATGCATGGTGACTTTATTTATTACTGCTTTTAAACAAGGGTGTAGTTAGTGCAGACATACTAGGGCTCTGCCTAAGGATGCAGAGTTTTAAAGGGGTGCCAAATTTTGAGGAGCAGCTTAGATGAGTGTTGGATTTCCACTTCCAGGATCATGATGATGTTATACTTTTATTTTTTACAGTTTTAGGGTGTTTCAGAAGCATACCATGAAGCCATTACCAATACCTTTTTTTTTTTTAATTACCACATGTCTAATTCCCAGGATTGTTTGAGCAATTCAGGTATACTGCACATTCATGTACACTGACACCCAAGCAAGAATTTACTAATTCATGTACACACACACACATACATATGCTTTACCCATGTACTCTCAAACGTATAAAATGCTCTAAACAGCTCAAATATATTGATACCGTGCCTTTGCATCCTTTGTATTTTAAGGAGAAGTGTGCTAAATCTAGCAATTGTATTGTACAAGTCATAAAATACGTTTTTAATTATTAACCTTATGTGTACATGACTTACTTTAACACCCCTTCAATTTCCTTTACGATATAAGATTACTAAACAAGATCTAAAATCTATGTTGTGTCTTTTTGTGGATTTCTTTCATCAGATGGAGTTATTATGTATTGTGCAGAATGCATCCATGCATAAACAATATCATTTTCATAAATTAAAACCTCCCCTGCAGAAGAAACATCTGTGCCTAACCCATTGTGAATAAAAGATGGAGGGATACAGTTACCACTTCACTGACTAAAATCCTAATTTTATTTAGCAAACAGGCACACCCTGAAGAATGACGTCATAAAACCTGAACTTTGCTGATACAAAATATATTGTATACTGAATACATGTGTGCATGTGTATACACTAACACTCACAAACAGATAAACACATAAATCTATATGAATAATATGTATATGAATACATATGTATGCATGAGTGTGTTTGTTCTTTGGGTGTCTACACGCACACACATTCGTACAACCACACACTTTCAGACACATATATTAATATAAGTATATGAATACATATGTATGCAAAAGTGTGTTACTCTGTGGGTGTCTACAAACACACACAAAGACATACACACACATTTATACACAAACATACATGTGCACACACGGACACACATATAAATATAAGCATATGAATACATATGCATGCATGAGTGTGTTTACTCTATGGGTGTCTACACACATACACACACATATATATATAAATATAAGTATATAAATACATATGTATGCATGAGTGTGTTTACTCTATGGCTGTCCACACACACACATATATTAATATAAGTATATGAATACATATGTTTGCAAGAGTGTATTACTCTGTGGTTGTCTACAAACACACACAAAGACATACACACACATATATACACAAACACACATGTACACACAGACACACATATAAATATAAGCATATGAATACATATGTATGCATGAGTGTGTTTGTTCTTTGGGTGTCTACACGCACACACATTCATACAACCACACACTTTCACACACATATATTAATATAAGCATATGAATACATATGCATGCATGAGTCTGTTTACTCTATGGGTGTCTACACACACACACACACATGTACACACACATAATTAAATGTAAGTATTTAAATACATATGTATGCATGAGTGTGTTTACTCTATGGGTGTCTACACACACACACACACATGTACACACACATATATAAATATGAGTATATAAATACATATGTATGCATGAGTGGGTTTACTCTATGGCTGTCCACAAACACATACACACACACAAATATATTAATATATAAATACATATGTATGCATGAGTGTGTTTACTCTATGGGTGTCTACACACACATAATTAAATATAAGTATATAAATACATATGTATGCATGAGTGTGTTTACTCTATGGGTGTCTACAAACACATAATTAAATATAAGTATATAAATACATATGTATGCATGAGTGTGTTTACTCTATGGGTGTCTACACACACATATATAAATATAAGTATATAAATACATATGTATGCATGAGTGGGTTTACTATATGGCTGTCCACACACACACACACACACACACACACATATATTAATATATAAATACATATGTATGCATGAGTGTTTTTACTCTATGGGTGTCTATATTTTTTATGTTTTTGTGGTATTTGAAATATAGCCTTTTGTTAAAATAAGAATGTAGTTTATGAACGACAGTGATCTCTGTGTGTTTAATATATGCAGTTGGTTGCAGGAGCATAAATGTCACAACTGAGATTCCCACTGGGAAGATGTAAAAACCTCCCTTTTACACCTTGGACACTACAGAATGCTCTGAAATGTATTGCCACCCTTTCTGGCATAAAAGGTGCTATGCCTGAACATAACATTAATCCCTAACCTTATTTGAGTTTAAGGTGATCAAGTCATGGGCATGGAGGATTTATTATGCAGGATATTCTTGCCCACATCATCCCTGCTTGACATTGTGATAAGCAATTTTCCAACTGTGTTATAGTGACTAGATACCATATGTTTGCTCTGAGTCTGTAGATGTATTCATGTATCTTTTGATCTATAAATTTTATTTAAAGGGACATTCTACCCAAATGCTAAGTCACTTAAAGGGGATATAGAGTATTTTTAAAAAGTTGACATTTCTATGAGATATTTTACCTAAAAATGTCATTATTAGCCAAAAGCAATTGTAGAGAATTGTATCATCTAATCTGGGTGCTTGTCGTGGCAAGGTAGCGTGCATCTGGCATGTGCACGCAGGGTTACTTTCTATTGCTCCTCAGTTAAAATAAGTTCATTATTAAATCTCTCCAGATCAAGATGAAAACTCACAAAATTATGTTGCGATCCCACAAGCTATATACTATATAACATTATAGCAAAGTGTGAACTGATGATGCTAATTGAATTGGTTGCTCCTTTTTGCCAAACAAATTAAAGAAAAGAGAGAAGCTGGGTTGTAATTGGGAACACAACAATTACTCTGGTGAGTTGATCTAAGATTTAAATAAAGAAAAGTAAAGATTTACATCATAAAGCTTTTTTATTTTCCACAGTTTCATCAAAAATAAAAAAGAATTTATGAAGAATTATTTGTCCCTTTAATCCTTTGTAAGTAATTGTTTACAATCTAAATTAGAGCTGTTGTATTGATAACCTGCTGGCCTGGCTCTGCCTACCAAATGTGTGCTTGTGACTAGACTCTAATTCTCACACATGTATAAGTATTATGTGCTTTAAATATAAATAAAAATGTACACACATACATGACATTTTTTAAAAATGATTTATTTATATGTATTTATATTTTGTAGAGTGACTTTGTGGGTGCACAAGCAAAGTACAAGTATTGTGTAAAAAGTACATCTATGACATCTGAGTGTGACAAAAAAAAAAGCTGCCTTTACCACTGCATATATAAAATTACTTTATTGCTATGGGAAATATAAATATATAAACTGAGAGGTGTTTGACTATGTGAGTAGTTGTCATGCTTGTGTGTGAGATTTTGTTTATCTATTCACACATTCTATTAATTGTATGAACATACCATTACATACTGACCCAGAAATCTGCTCACCCATACCCAATTAGGTGGACAGCACCCATATAGATGTTTTAGTGTATTATTTTATTTATCAGCATCAGAATATTAGTTAGGCTTGATAACTAACAGCTTTGTGCCCCCATGGATGGACAGAAAGGTGCTAGATTTTTTTTATTATTATTATCATTATAATTATCATCATTAGTAGTAACAGTAGTAATAGTAATAGTAGAATGTTACAAAGCCTGTGATTATTGTTAAATAATTATAGTCGTCATTGTCTAGAGTTGCATGAAGAATGCTTAGTTCATACAAAGCCTATAAGTTCCCAGCCTGTGTGTGACATGTTTGTAATACTATTTGTTCATTTGATTTGGTCATTTAGGTTCAATATCTAACAGCACAAAAAAAGTAACTTGTTGTATACCTTTAGCAGATCAGATTATTTGGAGCACAAATCTAACCACAGGTAAAGGAAGCATTTCTACAAAAGTTGTGTATTTGTATATACTCTCTAGATGTACGTTTTGCATTAATATATATGTTAGGGTGGATATATGTGTTTATAAATATATGTGATCTAGGCAGAAGCTTTGTGTGGGTATGTGTTTAATGTTGCTTGAATTACATGTATACGTTTTCTGTGTAGCCTTTTACTATTTATAGAGGTATACACTGTATAACTGTGATGTTTGTGTTCATGTTTACTATATACATGTATTTCATATATGTATGTGGTCTGTGTCTGAGTATATATATATACTCTGTGTTTAATATGTATGTATTCCATGACTGCATGCGCATTGGTATTTACGGTAGATTTTATGAAAACGTTTTCTGTCAGCATCCTTAGCCTATCAGTAAAACTGATTTTATGAGTAAATATGGCTACTTCTGCTAAAACTATATCAAGCTGCTAATAGCCACTTTGCAAAAACTAAATTATAGCAGCAAAGCAAATGGCCATAACTGTTTTGTTGTTGTTTTTTTAAAAAGGGCACAGAACACACCCAGGCTTTCAAAGACGGATTCATTGGTTGATATATACACTAAAAAATTAAAATACAAATAAAAAGATACACATATACTAAAGTATAGCATTCCTTGGGTTAAAATATTGCTAAAGTTAATTAGTTAATCATTACATAATTATCTTTAAAGCCCGGTTTCTTTTCTAAAACAATAAGTTTTTCTGCAGTATGTGTTGCTAATGTTGAAAGCTTATCCCTTATACATTTTTAGCAATAGTCTAATCTTACTATAGGTTTGTGTGTGTGACTGTGAGTAAACATTTTCGTGATTATTTTTTTTATTTAAGAAATTAAATATCAACACATGAAATAGAACAAACGTAACAATTATACTTTTAATTAATGTACTGATGTAATTACTGAGGTTATAACATATTTAATTAATACTTTCTGATATGTCTTAATCTGCTTTTATTCAGAATTATTATTAAATATTAATGCAGCCAAACAAACCAATAATTAACATTTTTTTCAGATAATGTTTTATTCAATAGGAGTGCAATATAAATCAGACATTTTTAAAATCTACAAGATATATTTTTTATTTGCTTAAAAGAATATTAGTCACAATCTGCCACTAAATAAAAAAGAAAAACAAGTGTATTGTTTAATAGTTTTATTCTACAAATAAGAAACGTTGTCATCTGAGAAACTATTGGATTAAAACATTAATCCCATAGGAATTACCATGATAAAATTGTATATTGAAAAATGCAACAGTTAACCGAATGTTCAATAGTTTTTCATTCCAAATGGTTGTGTGTGTTCTAAACCCCAGTGTGCAGTACATCATATTATACAGGATTACAAACAAAATTACAGGACAAATTCATTTGAGTTGAACCAGCAGTACGTTTTAGACAGCACTTATTCTGAACTGTATTAACATGATATGGTTACTATAATTACTGATTAATGGATTGTTTATTGTTCCAACTACTGCACTAAGTACAACTGAACATAGCCCACACACAGCAGAAATGTTGATACATTTTAATAAAAAAAGTTTTATAGAAGCTGTATGAAGTCATGCATTGATAATCCTGAAAACATAAAATTTGGATAATTATGCTTTCCTAAAAAAAAATAAAAAAAATAAAAAAAGTGGCTTTTAATTAGCAAGATTACAGTGCAAATGTAATAACGATAGTCCAGCAGCTTTTTGTGTTGAAATTGTTATCTAAAACTTGTGCAATCAAAAAAGTTACATTGATAAGATCTCCCAAAAAATACTATATACTATTTTGTCGAATCCTTTTAAGGACCATGGGCTGTATTAGGGGAAAAAAAGTTTGATATGCGTATAATTCTCAGAATTTTCAGGAAACAATTCCTAAGGCAACACAACAATATTCTAAGCAAGTTGCTGCTGGTTTAAAATAGTTCAACGTATTCTGTATAAATAAGATATAATTCTACTTCCCAGTATGTATAAAAATTGATGGAGCTGCATGATTTAAAATAGGAAATTCACATTATAAAAAATTCATTAAAAATTCTGTACAAAATTACAACAAAATATTTTCAGCATGGGTTTTAACAACAAGTAGTAAAATGTTGGTCGAAAAATATATGTATATATATATTTATTTAATTGGCCCACTGTTCATTTATAAATTGCATAGATCCTAATTATTGCTTGTGATTTTTCTGTTTATGGGGGGAAAAGAGATTACGAAAAATAATACATCGGGGGGAAGGAACATTACATCCCAACTTCTAAAGGCAGTAAATGTCAAAATAAGTGTATAATAGAAGCTTGGGACATTTGCACTTTGCAGCAAGGTTAGCAAGCGGGCTGAAACTTGTAAACAAGTAGGGTACTGTACAGCACAGTTAATTACATTAGTTTCGTTCATTTGATCTCTCAAAAGTTAATCATGAAAGATGGCATTTAGTTGGGCACTCATGACTCGTTCGTGGTGCGAATGGCTATCATATGACATGATGTTATCTATGGGGATTTCACATCTTGGAGCAGCACTGGCAAACATAGATCCGTGACCTTGAGCTGCTGCTATACTGGCTGCAGGGTAGTGCATGGTAAAGGCATAATTCTTATCAAACTCTGCGGAAGGTTCGTGTTTAAATGAAAAGTTCCCATTAACACTCAATGGTGGGCTCAGTGGCCCATCAAAAGAGGGGCTAGTACAGTCAGTGACAGTGCTTTCAAAAAAGGGCTCCAATGCTGCGCCATAGGAGTGTGGTTTTACATGAAAGATGTGGGAGCTGTCCATGGTACCATAGGGAGGGCTAGGAAGACCTGGCGACTGGTATGGATACGGATGCAGAGGAAAGGAAGCACTTGCTGCTTGCATATGTGGTGGCATATCCTGGTTCTGTTCTGGAAGAAAAGTTCTGGGATTAAGCTGAAGGCATCCAGCAACTAAATTGGTGGTGGGCTGGGATAAACCTTTACAAAGGGTCTGTACAAAAGACACCAGATCTGGACTTTTCCCAGACCTCAAGATCTCAGAAAGTGCCCATATATAATTTTTAGCCAGTCGGAGAGTCTCTATTTTGGAGAGTTTTTGGGTTTTGGAGTAGCAGGGCACAACTTTGCGCAAGTTGTCCAGGGCAGCATTAAGCCCGTGCATGCGGTTCCTCTCTCTGGCATTTGCCTTCATGCGCCTCATTTTAAAGCGTTCTACTCGGGCTTTAGTCATCTTCTTCTTTTTGGGTCCACGTCTTTTAGGTTTTTGATCGTCATCATTTTCTTCGTCATCATTGTCGTCCTCATCATCATCATCTTCTTCCCCGTCCTCTTCTTCCATTTCCTCTTCGTTATGATGATTCACTGAGTCCTCGTCGTCTTCTTTCATTAGACCATCCAGCTCTTCCTCCTTTTTGTCCACCTCATCCTGAGAGCTCAGACATTCATCAACCCACGCTCTTGAGCCCTGGGATTCGGGCAATATCAACCCATTACCTCGATACGATTTTGTCATTTTCAAGTCTGCTTATAAGAACAGAAAAGAAACACACTAAATAATAAGACAATTACATATTTTGGAAATATATTTCATTGATTAAGTTTAAATATTGATATAAAATAACATATATTATTATTAGCATTATTAACTAGTACTAAATTACTTTTTTGCATTCATGTTGTTCTTATACAGCCTATAATTATATATAGTTATAAGACCTTAATAATCAAAGAAGGTTATAAGATAGAGGAAATGTCAATGATTTAAAATCCTTTCTGAAATCAATTTGGAAATCTACTGGGCAATAAAAAACAGATTTAGACACAAAACCTGCGCATGCGCCTTGGTTGAGGGGATCAGGTGCAACATCTTTCTTTTATATCCAAATCCTGCAGTTTGCTGGTTCGCTCTATGGCTACACTGGTAAGAAAGTGATACATAAAGCACCACTAGACTTATTGTGTACACCATAATGTGATCTATTGAAGCAGTTTTCTGGGCAATCATAGATTTCTGATATAATAGCAAATAAGAGAGTTTGCTACATGGTTAGGATATTATTTTGTCTAAATCCGTAACAGGTAGCAATCATTCCCATTTTAACACTTCTGTTTTTTTTTATATATAATTCTTCTATATTTGCCCCATAGTATTGCACAGAGACAGGCACCTGGTTGTCCTACATCTAATTCTCCTAAATGTATAAAGCTTAATACTACTAAGTTGTATGATTTAATACATAATTATATTATCAATTGGATATTTATCTAAAATAGTAATATTCCTTAGAATCCTATGTTAATATTGCCATTATTATTAGTGTACATTTGTCAGTAAGCATCAGAGGATCGCATTTAAATGTAATAGAAAATAGTAAATATACTGCTATAAACAATGAATTCTATATAATATCACATAGGTGACTAAAGTAAAGCTGCAATTAGCAGGACCTTACCTTAATTGCAATGTAAGCTTTCCAGTGGTAGTCTCATAACCCTTGCAGTGATATAGACCTGTGCAGTTCTGAGATTTATTTTTTATTTCTGGGGGGTTGTGAAGAGACTCTCGGGTTTTATAGCGGGTCCCGTGACGCTAATGGACAAGTGAGTAGGAGGTGGTGGAAAGAGGTGAGGTAGCATCCTGCTATCTTTGAGCAGGATGTTCTGCGCGTGCGCATTGCTGCTCACTCTTTTTTTTTTTTTTTTCCTCCCTGAGTATTTCAAGCACCGCCTCTAACTTTCCCCGGCACGCGCCATATGGTCACCCTAGTCAGGCAAACGGCCCGGGAGTCACGTGACTCGCTTCCATTTGTATTCAGCGGCGCTCTCTGTTCCATCCCTTTGTGGCCAAGGAGAAAAAAAAAAAAAAAGTGGCCATCTGTCGCCAGTTTACAGATCCTGCGAACCTGTTTGTACCCGCAGGACAGGGTTAACCCCTTCTTGGCTAGAGCAGCCAGAGCATTGTATACAATAAATGTGACAGAAGGAGAGGCAGAAGGAGGCTGCAGTGACTGAGCCTCACGCTTGTGTCTCTGGAACCTTTCAGTGTCCCCTGATTTGCAAAGTGCCATTAATGACAATTGTCACTCCATGCTCTCCTGGTGCTTGCATGAGATTCCGACACTTCCAGCAATTACTTCATCTTATAGACTCCTGCTTAGATCATCTATAGCCCATTCAGTTCTTTCTTTCTTTCTTTCTTTCTTTCTTTCTTTCTTTCTTTCTTTCTTTCTTTCTTTCTTTCTTTCTTTCTTTCTTTCTTTCTTTCTTTCTTTCTTTCTTTCTTTCTTTCTTTCTTTCTTTCTTTCTTTCTTTCTTTCTTTCTTTCTTTCTTTCTTTCTTTCTTTCTTTCCTTCTTTCTTTCTTCCCATGCATTAGACATATAATGTTATAAAATATTGCACAGCCATGAACACAAGAATATATAAGGAGTGTGACCTTCTGTGAATTGTCACGTTTATTTCTACAAACAAATGACAGTGAGCTGAGTTTATTTGACCCCTGGGCATTCAGAATGACTAAAGTTTCAAGGACCAAAACAAGTTGCTGTACACACATTTATTTCATTACAACATTAAATATAATTATGCTAAATCTCACAGCATAACATACATAAAATAAATATACTTCAAACTCATGGATTATATGATTTGAACTAAAATCACCTATTATATTTTATTTTTTAGATGCAAATGATTTAAAAATAAATTTGACTTCCGCTCATTTTCCAAATTTTACTGCTGTAGCCGATTTTTAGTAGCAAAAAAGTTTGCAGACATTTATATCAGTTGTAAATTAAGATAATACTAAAACGTGTTAAATGTGAATTTAAATATAAGTACACCCTAAATAAAATAGTACTGCTTCTCTAGTTAGAATTACAATTTGAGAAATGTTTATATTGTCTGATATGCAACTGATTTATGTAATGGTTGCAAGTGCAATTTATTTTCTAAATCTTCTGCTCTAGGGAGCTTTAGCGGAGGGAACTGTATCTCTGGATTTAATCAGAAATCATTTGCTTTTTGGCTTCTGAAGCTTTTGGAGCCCTATCTAGCCAGAGACATCAAATTGAGTGGCAGATATAAAATCTCCCTCAATTATTGTACTGTATGAAATAATCCATAAACCTAATATCATTGCGCTGTGGAACACAGAATCCACATATTAAAAATAAATAATAGTAATATTAATTATTATTATTATTATTATTATTATTATTATTATTATTATTATTATTATTATTATTATTATTATTATCACATCAGGCGTCTTTAACCTAATTCCTACACCAGCCTTTTACAATGGTTTTTTATTTATGAGGTGGCGCTTGAACATCCCTATTATTGACTTGGATACACACTGTTTTAGTTCAAGGAGTTTAAGCTGCACTTAAAGGCAAACCTTTTATAGGGATTATACAGTACAATGTGACTATCTGAGTACTCTAAACTGCAAAGTGCAATCCTCGTTCAATTGTGCATACCTTAATGGTGAAATGTACTGCCTTAATATAACTATAAGAGGATTAAAAGCACAATTCACTGCATTTTATGGCAAACAAAACAGTTATGTGTATCTGATTCCTTTTTATATATTATATTTGATATTATGTCTACATAAGAATATTATTACAATAAATGACCATGTCCCAAAATATGTATTACATCTAGAGACATCATATAACTGCCATTCCTTTTAGACTGACTTTTTTATTCTGATAGAGTATTGGTTTTGGTGACTCCCAGCTCATATGTGAAGCTGAGAGCATCGTTTGCAGGCCACTATTCATTTGAGACATCTTAAACTGACAGATGGGCAGAACAGGTATGTAGTAGAATTGTGTGCGCGCTTTTCATGGCAGCAGAAGGGATAAGCAGGAACTGGGGGAAATGACTCAAAGCAACACCAAGTCTAGGTCAAAGGCTAGCAGCCTCTGATTTCTGTGCTACATATACATTTAACTAGTTCACTGCCAAATGGGACCAATCTGTCACACCTGCTGAATTCATATTATAACTGCACTCAATAAAAGCACTATTAGACTTTTAACTATAGCAGATCCGGCTGATGTTTTTATTTTGCATTTGCCATTGAGCAAGCTTTGACAGATAGCTGCATTAATTATGTACTTTCTAGCAAAATTTTGGTGGAAATCCCTTGCCCTTATATAAATTTTAAGCAACATTAGTTTATAATCTGTTGTGGAAGTATTTTCTTATATAGAATATGATTTATGTACATTATTTTGTAAGGGATATCTGAATTCTAAGTCTATTTGTAGGAATTAACTTGTTGTCCCACATTCAGTTTATGGTGCTGATCTATTGGCCCTGATTGACGTTACTAACTTAAGCCTATACCGTATACTGTTGGCCCTGATTGACGTTACTAACTTAAGCCTATACCGTATACTGTTTATTATCCTAATACCCCCCCCCCCCCCCTATTGAGTCCCAATCATCCACAACTCGCTATCCTCTCCATTCTGACTGCTGTCCAGTGAGAGGCACGCGAGCTGCACACGCTGGCAACAAAAGCCTCTTTCATGGCTGGATGCACAACCCCAGGAGGCAGGCAGTCTGTGGCCTTAAGTCCAACCGACCCAGCAGATCTCAATCCTTTATAACCTAATCACCCCCCTGTATATCCCAACTGACTACTGGAGGCAACCTGCCATTTATTTATCCCCTGATGAACTGATTATGGAAGCCCTAGTCATTTATTCATCCATACAAAAGTCTTCTAGGCTTACATGAGGGTACAGCCAACTATCTTCCAATAATCCCAACTATAGCTACTTCACCAAATAATGGAGAAAGGCTCAATTAAATATAATCCAAAGTAACCCCATTTTTAACACTCTGGGCTGCTCAGGGATAATTATTAATTAATAAGGTAAAGACTAAATAACAAAACTCAAGTCATGGTATACTGTGCTTGTATAGAAATAAAGTGTTCTTGTATACTTTTGCATTAAAAGGCAGGATAACTTTACGTGGAATGAACGTAGTATTTCAATATTTTTTATAAATATAACTAGAAATATAATAAAAAGTAATGCCGTATAGAAGATGATCCCTTAACAATTTGATAGAATCTGTGTGTTTTATCTATCTATCTTTATCTATCATCTATCTATCTATCTATCTATCTATCTATCTATCTATCTATCTATCTATCTTTATCTATCTATCTATCTATTTATCTATCTATCATATATCTAATCTATCAATCAATCAATCAATCTATCTATCTATCTATCTATCTATCTATCTATCTATCTATCTATCTATCTATCTATCTATCTATCTAATCTATCTATCTATCTATCTATCTATCTAACTAACTATATGTATCTATCATCTATCTATCATCTATCTATCTATCTATCTATCTATCTATCTATCTATCATCTATCTATCTATCTATCTATCTATCTATCTATCTATCTATCTATCTATCTATCATCATCTATCAATCTATCTATCTATCTATCTATCTATCTATCTATCTATCTATCTCTATCTATCTATCATCTATCTATCTATCTATCTATCTATCTATCTATCTATCTATCTATCTATCTATCTATCATCTATCTATCTACATGGTAAAGTCTAATAAAGGAAACTCATGTCAAGGTATAGTGTACCTGTACAGTAATATATTGTTCTTGTATAGGTATAAGTAAACAGACTGGATACCTTTATGTGGATTGAATATTGAATATTCTTTACAACTTATCTAGGATCGTGTGCAATGTTGTGAATAAGACCTTTAAGAAAAAGACAGAGTTTTTCCACCTTTCTGGTCTAAGTTATCAACTATTGAAAGGAAACAACTACTTCATGGTTACCCAGCACTTGACTACTTCATGGTTACCCAGCACTTGATTTCACTTGGGCTGAGATTGTATTAGAAACAGATGTTAGGCATGATCACTAAATAAACAAAATTTGCATTGAGAGAGAGAGAGGCAGACAGACAGACAGAATGATATTGTGTGTGTTACTCAAAGACCACTCCTATTTCTCAATTTTATAGCTTCCAATTTTACCAGTTTGGCGCTCTTATTTACAGGGTTAAACAAAATGTACCCCCCCTCAGTATGACAGACGTTGTTGTAAAAATAAATCATTTACCAAAAGAATACCCCGAGTATAATAGCTTTAAGCGATTCAGGGTGAAATCTATTTTTTTTCTCGTTCTCGCAGGTGCAATCTGAATCAATTAAATTAATTAAGATAATGCCGCATACCCTGGAGATTTACATGGACTGTGTTCTTGCTCTATATTTTAATAATGGGCTTGTCTATTTATAGGATGACTTTAATTTTAATACACGGATTATAATGCAGAGATTTGGCAGAATAATGATGGTATTTTACTGTATTTATTAAGTTTCTGTAGCTTAGAAGAAATCCCCTATCTATATCTATCTACCTATTTATGTCTGACTATCTATATTTTTTTAGAGTTAATATTTCATGGCCATTGCAGTATGTTATGTAAGTGATTGTGTTTCAGCACCACAGATAGCTCCATAATGTATTGGGTTGATTTATTTAGTGTGTGGTGTTTAGTATCAGATGCACCTCTCTAAGGAATTTCTGTCCACTTGTATTCAACTAATGTATAGTGCGCATTCAAACACTTTCTAAATCATTTTATTATGCCAAAAATACATATCTATGCCATTGCCTATCTATGCATTGAGTTCCTTGGTAGCTGAGCGTATTATTCATGAACACATACTGTGTATTCATTATTATTAGGAAGCTAACTGGGATTTCATTATTTCAGATTAGGTAGATTTAGGTATAACTATCGCCTCCCCACATATTGTAATTATACATCTTTTACTAAAATAATACTAAACTGTAAGAAAGTGTGATAAGTTCATTTCTGAAGAGAACATCTTACATCATGTTGTATAATAAAGTGTAATGCATTTTAATCAGACCCCAAATAGATTATATATAGCATGAAAACCTTGTTAACCTTACAGATAAAACTAAAATAAGAAAATTTGCTGTCCTCTTTAACAAATTAATTTACATTTGAATTAAATATTGATAATTTGACCTTTCAATCCCTTTAACTAATCAAATGGGAACAAGTTCTAAGCATGGATCCAGTGCTCTGTCCTGGTGGATTTTCCGCTTGAATAGAGGCTGAGATTAAATGAATCCAACTACCTTTTTTTTCCATTGCACTCTTCTTGTCCTAATTGCTTATGCAAAATGCAGATTTATATTAATTAGTTACTCTACTGATTAATTCCTTGCCATTTTCACGTTATACAGCATGCTGTAAAGATGATTTGGGCATGACAAATCACGCAGCCCCAGCTCAGCTTTTAATATGTTTGACATATTACAAGAGATCTCCATTCAAATCTACCTTTTCGGTGAAGGGAAAACCACCTGCTTCCTGCACCTGCCCACAGAGACGTTTCTGACAGTGTCTATAATCAGTTGTTAGAGACACATAGCTAGTAAATATTAATTACAATATAGATCAATATTCATTTCAGTCTCCAGGTATCTCTGTCTCTCTGTGCCTCTAACTCCCATCTCTCACTCTCTCTTTCCTCAACGTTCACATTTAGTGCATAAAGTGTTGAAGCAAGGGTGTCCAAATGGTTTCACCTGTAGGATCACATTGTTTCTTTTAGAAGCACTAACAATCCAAACAAAATATCATCTTGTTTGTAAACATGGTTCAAAACAGCAAATCTTTAGCAATATATGTACCAAATACCACTTATATATGTATATTCAAAAATCTGAGATATTGGCTGCAGAACATGCTGTGTATTGTGTGCTTTGGGAGCAAAGGTAAAAGAGTACCTCACTGGCTCTTTATATGGACAAGTGTGAAATATATTTAAAATGTTTATTTTTTCTTTGCTTTTAATACATAACAGTAAATATCTATCTGCCTCAATCTCTCTCTCTCTTTCTCTCTCTCTCTCTCTCTCTCTCTCTCTCTCTCTCTCTCTCTCTCTTTTTCTCTCTCACACACAGGCCTATATTTAACAAAGTCTGGTGGACCTGATCCGCCAGTGCGGATCAGGTCCGCCAGACCTCGCTGAATACGGAGAGCAATACGCTCTCCGTATTCAGCATTGCACCAGCAGCTCACAAGAGCTGCTGGTGCAACGCCACCCCCTGCAGACTCGCTGCCAATCGGCCGCCAGCAGGGGGTGTCAATCTACCCGATCGTACTCAATCGGGTAGATTTCCGGCGATGTCTGTCCGCCTGCTCAGAGCAGGCGGACAGGTTATAGAGCAGCGGTCTTTGTGACCGCTGCTTCAAAACTGCTGTGTCTCGCGAGTCTGCAGGCTCACCAGAAACACAAGGCATCAAGCTCCATTCTTAGCTTGATAGATAGGCCCCACAGTCTCTCTCTCTCTCTCTCTCTCTCTTTTGATATACTTTGTAAATTTTAGCTCCTTTCCACTAGAGCATACTTAGGTAGGCTCAAGAGCATGCAGGCTGGTAATAATGGATCACATGAAATAATTGGAGGATTGGACAAATAACTGGGATCTTAAAGTGATGGTAAATTCTATCATTTCAAAAAGGCAAGGATTTACCATCACTAAAAATAAAAGCCACCTTCATTCATCATTTTTAAAAAAATGATTAAAAGTTGCCTTTATTTTGTTGTGGCTTCACTGCTTAGCTAAGTGGCGCTAAGATTTACCATCACTTTAAGTGTAATATCACAAAGTGCAAAATGACGCTTTTATGAAAGAAGTATACAAAGGTTAATGCCAGGCTCAATAACACTTTACAGACTGTTACACATGAGAAACAACAGGACATGGAAATGATTATTTGTGATAGTTTATAGTTTAGTAAACAATGCAGTAGTGCAGGAGGTAAGGCCAGCAGAATGATTGATTGTACAGGCAGATGTATTAGCAACAGAAACAGAAAGGTTCTTTTACACTTTACGGATCGCTAGTTAGACCACATCTTGAATATTGTGTGCAATTCTCAAGGCCATCTCTCCAGAAGGTTGTACAAAAAATTGGAATCTGAAGGGTGAACTAAAAGGATACATAGCATACACAATAACAATTACGCAGAAAAGCCTGATGCTCTAAATATGTATATTTTATAGGTGAGAAAGGAGAGGTGATATAATAGACATTTTAATGTACAGTATATTAAAGGACATAATAAAGCTGAAGCTGAAAGTATTTTTCATATAAAAAGTAGTTCCAGAACAAGGTGTCAGTATTTAAAAAGATATTCCGGTCAAAATTAAAATACATATAGATGAATGACATCTTTGAATGTATACATTTGTACAATATACATTAGACATGTGCATTTGTTTTGTTACCACTTAACAAATATCTGAATGAATGCAGCAGGAAAATTAAAAAAAAAAAGGAATGAATAATGATGCATTTGTTAGTATTCATTCCTGTCCTCTTCTTCACAGAGCCCCGGACGCGCTAATAGGAGGCTTAGCCTGTAGCTCCCAGGACCTGCACTAATAGAGAAGCTCCCGTGGCTCTAAGAAGATGGATCGTGATTAGCGTGGCTCTCCAGCATGCTTAAGGTAAGTATTTTACACGACAGGTTAACTTTTTCACCTGTTGCACAGGAACATTTACATTCTTGTAACGAAAACGAATGTAAATGTTCCACAAATGGTCGCTATCCGTTCCATTTAAAACAAGATGAATACTGAATAGCACGGGAAACAAATATTCGCAAAAGCAAAAAACAACTTTTTTTGAATATTCACTATGAAAAATTTGTCCGGACCAAATTTTTCTCCAGTGAACAACTCTAATATAAATATATTGTAAAAAATGCTTCTAGTAAAAGTTATCACTGTTTTAATGTTAGCATTTTTATCTGCACGTGCATGTGAAGCATAGCTAGATATTCTCAGTGCACCAGCATTTTAAATACTGCAGCTGCTCACAGCAAGTGGGGTTTGTAACATGTCTGCAGTGATGCAAAATGAGTCATTAGCATATGATACAATCATCTTAGGCTCTCTGAGCAAGGGCTGCTTTTAAAATGCTGGTGCACGGAGCATACATAAATACACTCTTAAAACAGTTATAACTTTTTTTTCTCTCAACAAGCTTTATTGAAGTTTAAAATTGTACAGTATTCCAAAACATACAAAGATAAAAACAACTTCACATACAAACAGGGGATCACAGTAATCTTATAGATATCAGGGCCCGATTCACTTTATTGTCCATCAGTTATGTACCGCCTCTGAGTCCTCAGTATAAACTGGTTTCAGATATCATGACACAGTACTCCCCAGTCCAGTTTTGTTGAGTTGTTGGGCTTTTATTAATAGATTATTCAACATGTTATATTCAAATAAACATGAATAGGCAGTATTTATTTACAATACGACAAATATAGTTCAATAACATACATAGATATAAATACACTGGGCTAGATTATGATGGATTAGTAGGGGGAGCGTGCAAGTGATAAGGGGTATATCACAGCTCTTTACACTCATCTGAAATAGCGTGCGTATTACGAGTTGAAAATAAACGATTTGCTTGAGCGCAATAGAATTTAACGCATGTTGGGTTAGCGTGACTTTATAGCTCTGGTTACCTTTTACGCAAGAAAAATAAATACATTTTAAAGCACAGTTACACATATTATAATAACACTGACTGATAAAAACTATTAAAAAAAATATTGCATTAAAAAGTTATAAGGGCCCAAAGATATGAGGTCTCAGGTGTTAAAAAAAGGCAGACAAAGGCTTTAACTTATAGATACATACATATGCATTATATATATATTACAAATACTCAAACATCTAAGCCTTGTGCTTTTACTATCATGGCATCCCTTAAAATGTTTGTACAAGGGAATATTATCTTTTTTCCATTTAATTTGCAAAAGATGTTCCCTGATTTTATCTCTGAGACTCTGTGAAGTTTTAAAATTATCAAGAACATAAGTAACAGATCACACAGCTATACATTTTACTAGAAGCATTTTTGTTAATAGATATAAATTGCTTCTATTCAAAACAAAAATGCACTGGAATATCCCTTTAAATTGAGGGTAGTTGGTTTAGAAGTAATTTGCAGAAACACTTCTGCATAGAAAGAGTGTTTGATTCATGGAATAAATGTCCTTTAGGGGTGGTAAAGACTAACACTATGGGGCACATCTAGAATACCCGAGATAAGCATAAGGAGTGGAACGCTAACTGTAGGCTTTTCATCTTATTGCACACAACGGAAATAGTGCGTGTATTATGAGTTGAAAGTAAGCGCGTTCACTCGAGCACAATCATAATTTACGCTTGTTGAGTCAGCGTGACTTAAGAGCTCGGAATAAAGGGTAGGGGAAGAAACACATCAAAAAATACCTGTTCACTTAAAGGGACTGTCAAAACAGAAATTGTTGTTGTTTAAAAAGATAGATAATCCCTTTATTACCCATTCCCCAGTTTTACATAACCAACACAGTTATAATAATACACTTTTTACCTCTGTGATTACCTTGTATCTAAACCTCTGCAAACTGCCCCCTTATTTCAGTTATTTTGACAGACGTGCATTATAGCCAATCAGTGCTTACTCCTAGTTAACTTCACGTGCGTGAGCTCAATGTTATCTATATGGCACACATGAACTAATGCCCTCTAGTGGTGAAAAACTGTCATAATGCATTCACATAAGAGGCGGCCTTCAAGGTCTAAGAAATTAGCAAATTAACCTACCTAGGTTTAGCTTTCAACTAAGAATACCACGAAAAAGCATATTTATTCAATATTACTATGCTGTAATGGTTTTAACTGTGTATTTACTGTAATATTGTACAATAGGTATATGCAGTAGTCATTCAACAGGTCTTATTTAAAAAGGACAAATTTTATTCCAATTTCTTTCACATATAACAATCAATGTAGTCGACGTTTCCTCTTATATCTTAAAGGGATAGTATAATCAAAATGAAACTTTCATGATTCAGATAGAGCATGCAGTTTTAAGCAACTTTTTAATTTACTTCTAATATCAATTTTTCTTCGTTCTCTTGGTATCTTTATTTTAAAAAGCTGGGATATAAGCTTAAAAGCTGGCCCATTTTTGGTTTAGCACCTGGGTAGCACTTGCTGATTGGTGTCTAAATGTAGCTATCCAATCAGCAAGTGCTACCCAGGTGCTGAACCTAAAATGGGCTGGCTCCTATGCTTACTTTCCCGCTTTTTAAAATAAAGATACCAAGAGGACGAAGAAAAATTGATAATAGGAGTAAATTAGAAAGTTGCTTGAAATTGCGTGCCCTAACTGAATCCTGAAAGTTTATTTTTGACTAGACTATGCCTTTAAGCCTTTTTCAAGACAACATTGTTATGCATCTTATTAGTCTTCAGATTACGCTGCATGCTTCTGCGCTAGTTAGTGAAATGGCGCAGAATCACGCAGAGAAATCTGAAGACTAAATAAGATGCATAACAATGTTGTTTTGAAAAGGGCTTAAAGGGACAGTAAATGCATAATTAGACATCCATGATTTAGACAGAGCATACAATTTTAAGGGAGCGGACGGGGGGGGGGGGGGGTAGCAGGGGGGACTGCTGCACTACAGAAAAAAAATTGAGAGCGGCAGGTAAGGGGCAGGAGGGAGGGAGAGGGGATCCAAGTGCATGGGGATTTTGGCCTGTGTACACAGGCTTTAGGACTAGAATAAATAGAACATATTCTTCTATGTAAAGAACATTGGAATGTGAAATATTCATATTTCCCTTGGGGTTTAGCGTTCTTGAATAAACACAATCAGGTTAGCACGTGAGTATTTCCAGTTTGCGTGCTCCATTGAAGTCTATTTGATGTTCATCTCTTTAACATTTTACTTTCAACTTGTTTATATGTGACTAAATAGTAAACACACAGATTGAACAGCGCTAACTACTACTAGGGTGATCAATAACACAGTAATATACAAGCGGAAATCAGTTGTAATATAAAACACTAAAGAAATAAATATACAATACTAAACATACAAAACATATGAATTAAATAAAAAATAATAAATAATAAATGCTGCAAGTTATATGCGAATAATAAAATGCAACCCAGAATGGAGAACAATATCATAAAAACCACAATGAACGAGGTAAATATAATTAAATACAAGACCTGCTGCTACCGCTTTACCGGTGGTGTCCTGCGTGCCTCCCGGAGTACAATAGAATCCCAAAAATCTGTAGAAAAACAAAGCGCAAACAGACTCAAGTGTGGATTGGTAAGACAAAAAACACCACGCTATTCAATTGCCCTTACAGTGTTAAATGTTTAATTGGGCATTTGTTTAAAACATCAGGGTTCCGGATGAATCACCTTACCTCTTGAGAAATTCCATGCACAAATAATTAATAAAACAGTTAGGGCCAGATTTCAAGTGGAGTGTATGTAATGCTCCCGCTCTGCTAAAAGTAAGCTTTTTGCGTGCTAACTCAATGAGCTCAAAAAGTCAAAATTCGAATATCGCAATCGCGTTAACATATTCCCCCATCTAAGTCAATGGAGCAAAAAACACCTATGTCTAAACCTGATCGCATATTCTCAAGTGAGCTAACCTGACATGAAAATATGAATATTTCACATTCCAATGTTCTTCACATAGCAGAATATGTTCTATTTATTCATTAAAACATATTTCTTCAAATATCTGATGGTATTTTGGTAAAATATATATCTTTACCTATATATAGGGATGCACCGAAATTTCGGCCGAATATTGCATTTTTGGCTATTTAGTTTTTCAGGTTTTTTTCCCTGTAATTTTCTGTAAAATTATTGTGTAGCATATTTCAAATTTGATGCTAGCCTAGAGCTGCTGTTTGAGTTAATTTCTTGACTTACTGTTTCTCATATAATAATAGTTTTCTAGGACTATACTTTATTTGGATAATTGGTAAAAAAAATACTGTTAAATCTGATTCTGGGTAAACAGATAAGCAACCAGGAATAGCGTGCTCAGAGAGATTGCGCGATCACGGCCGTGATCATACATAAAAACAAGAGTACCAGCAAGGTAATAACAAGCTGTGATAAACAAAAAAATACTCAAAATGTTAATATATTTACAACACATCTACTTGGGCATATTACACATATAGCTCTAACTATAGCGGACCATTCTATACCCCCTGGTATCAATGCGACCACTGGTAGAGCAAGCCCTAAACGAGCTATCACAACAAACAGAATGAATGGGGAGACTAAACTTCCTTCATATCCCATGGAGTATGGTATAGACTTAAATTTGAGCTTTAGAGCAAAGAAGATTCCTGCAGACCTTTCATTTCCTTTAGCAGCAGGCATAATCTATAGTGGTGTTCAATCCCTTCAGGGAGACAGTGTCCAGATCAAAAATCCATCTTGTCTCCAGGCGTAGGAGGGCCAGAGCCCTGTCACCACCTCGCCTGAGGTGCGGTACATGATCTATTAGCATCATTCTTAAGGATGATACAGAGTGTCCAGCAACCATAAAGTGCCTGGCAACAGGTTGGTCTGAACGGCCCTTTTCAATCGTTTGTCGTATGGCAGACTTATGGTTAGCCAGCCATTCTCTGAAAGAAGTTACTGTCTTGCCAATATAGAAGAGGGAACAAGGGCAAATGATAGCATAGACAACATACTCTGAAGTGCACAACAATCTGTGTTTAATGGTATATCTCCTGTTGGTATGAGGGTGATGGAAGCTGCTGCCTGTGATAAGGCTGTTACACGTACCACAGCTCCCACAGTGAAAACATCCATGTTTGCCCTTAGGTAACCACACATTTTGTTTATAACAATGAGTTGGGTCGTTAAGCACTAGTAGGTCTCACAGATTCTTTGCCCTCTTATACACCATACGTGGTGGTGGGGAGTCATAGAAAACAAAATCTATGCTTACCTGATAAATTTCTTTCTTTCTGGACACAGTGAGTCCACGGAATCATCAATTACTGTTGGGAATATCCCTCCTGGTCAGCAGGAGTAGGCAAAGAGCACCACAGTTAAACTGTATATATCACTCCCTTACCCACAACCCCTAGTCATTCGACTGAAAGGAAATGGAGAAAAAAGGAGCAACACAGAGGTGCCTGAGGTTCAAGTAAAAAAATAACTGTCTATAAAAAGGGTGGGGCAGTGGACTCACCATGTCCAGAAAGAAAGAAATTTATCAGTTAAGCATAAATTTTGTTTTGTTTCTTGAGATACGGTGAGTCCACAGAATCATCAATTACTGTTGGGAATCAATACCCAAGCTAGAGGACACAGATGATTAGGGAGGGACAAGACAGGTAACCTAAACAGAAGGCACCCCTGCTTGCAAAACCTTTCTCCCAAAGGAAGCCTCAGCTGAGGCAAAAGTATTGAATGTCTAAAATTTGGAAAATGTATGCAGAGAAGCCCAAGTTGCCGCCTTGCAAGTCTGTTCCAAAGAAGCCTCATTCTTGAAGGCCCAAGAAGAAGAAACAGCCCTAGTGGAATGAGCTGTAATTCTCTCAGGAGGCTGCTGTCCAGCAGTCTCATAGTCTAAACGAATTATACTTCTCAACCAGAGAGAAAGAGAAGAAGCTGTAGCTTTCTGACCTTTAGTTTCCCAGAAAAACAAACAAACAAAGCAGAAGACTGGCGAAAATCCTTAGTCGCCTGTAGGTAGAATTTCAGAGCATGCACAACATCTAAGTTGTGCAACAACCGTTCCTTATAGGAAGAGGGATTAGGACATAGAGAAGGAACAACAATTTCCTGATTAATATTCATATCCAAAACAACTTTAGGAAGGAAACCCAACTTAGGACGAAGGACCACCTTATCAGCATGAAAAATAAGATATGGAGATTCATATTGCAAAGCTGAAAGTTCCGAGACTCTCCGAGCCGAAGAAATAGCAACAAGAAATAAAACCTTCCAAGATAACAGCTTGATATCTATAAAATGCATAGGCTCAAACGGAGCCTGCTGCAAAACTTTAAGAACAAGGTTAAGGCTCCAAGGAGGAGAAACCGGCTTAAACATAGGCCTTATTCTAATCAGGGCCTGACAAAAAGATTGCACATCTGGCACATCCGCCAGACGCTTATGCAGCAAAATGGACAGAGCAGAGATCTGACCCTTCAGAGTACTTGCTGACAAACTTTCTTCAGACCTTCCTGGAGAAAGGACAATATCCTAGGAATCCTAACCCTACTCCAAGAGTAGCCCTTGGATTCACACCAATAAAGGCATACGCCATATTTTATGGTACATTTTTCTATTAACAGGCTTGCGAGCCTGAATCATGGACTCAATAACCGACTCGGAAAACCCACGCTTAGACAGAACTAAGCTTTCAATCTACAAGCAGTCAGACTCAGAGAAACAAGATTTGGATGAAGGAAGGGACCCTAAAGAAAAAGGTCCTTTCTCAGAGGCAGTCTCCAAGGTGGAAGAAATTACATTTCCACTAGGTCTGAATACCAAATCCTGTGTGGCCACGCAGGAGCTACGAGAATCACTGATGCTCTCTCCTGCTTGATGCGGGCAATGACTCGTGGAAGAAGAGCAAATGGAGGAAACAGGTATGCCAACCTGAAATTCCAAGGGACCGCCAGAACATCTATCAGAGCTGCCTGTGGATCCCTCGACCTCGAACCGTACCTCGGGAGTTTGGCATTCTGCCGAGACGTCATCAGATCCAGCTCTGGTAACCCCCATTTTAAGGTCAGGCTGGAGAAGAGCAAATGGAGGAAAACAGGTATGCCAACCTGAAATTCCAAGGGACCGCCAGAACATCTATCAGAGCTGCCTGTGGATCCCTCAACCTCGAACCGTACCTCGGGAGTTTGGCATTCTGCCGAGACGTCATCAGATCCAGCTCTGGTAACCCCCATTTTAAGGTCAGGCTGGAGAAATCTTCTGGATGGAGTTCCCACTCCCCGGGATAAAAAGCCTGATCAAAAAGTTCACTTTCTTAGATGTCC